>NW_021833991.1:30000-42500 GCF_006345805.1 Octopus sinensis | reverse complement strand
TTATTATGCTAGACCACTGGTCTTAATTGATAAATATCAATTTCTACCCTTAATTAATTTTATATATATATATATATATATATTACTTCGCTAGGTAGTCGTTATAGGATCGACTAGTCACGACTAGCTAGCGCAGATGCGCGAGTGCGTGCACCGGGACCACTCTTTTTAAGTAGTACCTATATGTATGTACGGCTGTTCGTCGCTGCGAGTACCTTGCACGAGACACCACGGCCGGCGAGTGCCCGTATGTCGCTAGTTGTTCTGACTCCTATTTCTAGCAATACTGTTGCTCACTAGCACCCTCCGCCACTTTAGTGACGTCTATACTGGTACCTTTTCGTTGTAAATTGCGAATAAGCCATCTTAATTTATATATATATAAACTCCAAGAAAGTTAGGGGTTTTAGGTCCAACCCACTAAGGGATAATACTTATCCAATATACTGCTGGCAGAATACCCAATTATAAATACAAAAGTGCTTTTTAATTGCATTGCAATTAACTTACCTAGTGTATTAAATGGATTCTTATTTTATATGCATAGAATAATATGCGGATCTTTACCGAAAAGATCCTAATATGCTACATGTATGTATGTTATTATAATTATCATTTTAATAAATAAATAAATTAACATTTTAATGTCCTTTGCAATATATATATATATTTGAAATAGTCCGTTTCCATGTTTTTGTTTCTCGTTGTGTTCTACGTTTTTTTTTGTGTCCTGTACCCATATATGCATGTATATATACATATAAATGTAGGTATATACATATATATATATAATAAGGCATGAACAGAGCAGTACCAGGCTTCAAGTCATTTATACAGAAGAACGTACAGAAATAATTTAGCAGATTTCACCACATGGTGCAAATCCCATCTCCTTTCATTTCACATCGGATTTTAGACACTGGGTTTGGTCTGAGTACTTATTGTGTGTACTTATTATATGTCTTTTTAACGTTTTCATATAATATATATATATATATATATATATTAAATAGAAATAGTCGAACGTGTAACCCTTCGTTGTGTAAGCAGGTAAATGATAATGTCCGGGTACAGGACAATGTTTATCTCTCGATTGAAGATACGAGAAAATCTGTTGCCGTGTCGTTTTTATGAGGAATATTTAAAGAAGATGAATTTCTGCCATGAGGATTATAATATTCTGCGCTGTTAACATCATTTTATAGGCATGGCTGTGTGGTTTACGAGTTCGATTTGCAACCACGTGGTTTCGGTTTCAACCCCATTGCGTGGGGTGCTACTTAAGAAGAGTGGTCCTGGTACGCGTAGTCGCGCATCCGCGCTCGCTAGTCGTGATTAGTCGATCCTACAACGACTACCTAGCAAAGTAAATAAAACACAAAATAAATAATTTTTTTTACACAAAGTAAATAATTTTTCTAAACAAAGTGAATAAAATACAAAAACACAAAGTAAGGATCGACTAGTCACGACTAGCTAGCGCAGATACGCGAGTGCGCGCACCGGGACCACTCTTCTTAAGTAGTACCATTGCCTGGCACCATGGGCTTGTGTCTTCGTCTGTCGTGCTGAGCTGATCAATGCCAAATACCTTGCAAGTTAATCTGACAGACGGAAATTGTGCGGAAGCCCGTCATGTGTAAATCCCTTTGTGTATGTGTGTGTATTTGAATGTTTGTGTTTATCGCCGCTGGATAACCGCTATTGGTTTGTTTACGTTCCCTGCAACTTAGTGATTCAGCAAAAGAGACCGATAGACTAAATACCAGACATTAACCCATTATATGCCCATAAAAAAATGAAGTCTTAAAATTTCACTGTATTTAGATTAAACGTTATGGTAAGCTTTCACCATCTGAAAGAGAAGGACAGGATGCAACTGTTAGCTTTGGGTGTCGACTCCCTACTGGACATTTCGTAGGGTCAGTCAGATTCTTCCAGATGAGTTCATGTCCAAACAGGTAGGAGCAGGTTTTGCATTGTGAAAATGCAACCAGGGGGTATATATGGTTTAAAAGTAGTACTGGGATCGATTTGGTCGACTGGGCCCTGCATAGTTACAGTTCAAATGGTTTAAACAAGTAAAAGATTGCATTTTAACCCTTTTGTTACCGTATTTATTTTGAGATGCTCTGTGTTTCATTCAGTTAATTTAAAATATAACAAAGAATTTAGTAAAATAACTTAGTTATCATTCAGCTAGTGTTGGGAACATAAATTGTGGTTAACGTTTGGTTGAAGATTCTAATTCAGAACTTATGAAAACAAGACATTTGTACTACAGACCCAAAAGTGGTTTCAGCCAGGTTGGTATCAAAAGGATTAAGAATTATTCTCTATTATATATATTTTAACCCTTTTGTTACCATATTTCTGTTGAGATGCTCTGTGTTTCTTTCAATTACTTAAAATATAACAAAGAATTTAGTAAAATAACTTAGTTATCATTAAGCTAGTGTTGGGAACATAAATTGTGGTTAACGTTTGGTTGAAGATTCTAATTCAGAACTTATGAAAACAAGACATTTGTACTACAGACCCAAAGGTGGTTTCAGCCAGGTTGGTATCAAAAGGATTAAGAATTATTCTCTATTATATATATTTTAACCCTTTTGTTACCATATTTCTGTTGAGATGCTCTGTGTTTCTTTCAATTACTTAAAATATAACAAAGAATTTAGTAAAATAACTTGGTTATCATTAAGCTAGTGTTGGGAACATAAATTGTGGTTAACGTTTGGTTGAAGATTCTAATTCAGAACTTATGAAAACAAGACATTTGTACTACAGACCCAAAGGCGGTTTCAGCCAGGTTGGTATCAAAAGGGTTAAATCTCTGTTAAACAAGAATCGCCTGTCTCAGACTTGAATTCGAACCAGGAATCCTTATTTGAACTAATGGTGAACAACATTCTTATGCACTGGTCCACTTCACTTTTTATGTGCATACTACACTCTTGGAGTGGTTGGCGTTAGGAAGGACATCCAGCAGGAGAAACCATGCCAAATCAGCTTGGAACCTGGTGCAGTTTCTGGTTACCAGTCAAACCGTCAAACCCATACCAGCATGGAAAACTGACATTAATCCTTTTGATACCAACTCTGGCTCTGGAGAACAATTGTCTTGTTTTCAAAAGTTCTGGATTAAACTCTTCCACCAAACCTTAGTCACAATTTATGTTCCCAACACTAGCTTAATGATAACTAAGTTATTTTACTAAATTCTTTGTTATATTTAAAATTAATTGAAAGAAACACAGAACATCTCAACAGAAATACAGTAACGAAAGGATTAAAATATATATAATAGAGAATAATTCTTAATCCTTTTGATACCAACCTGGCTGAAACTGGCTCTGGCTCTGAGTACAAACGTTTTGTTTTCATAAGTTTTGGATTAAAATCTTCCACCAAACCTTAGTCACAATTTATGTTCCTAACACTAGCTTAATGATAACTAAAGTTATTTTACTAAATTCTTTCTTATATTTAAAGTAATTGAAAGAAACACAGAGCATCTCAACAGAAATACAGTAACGAAGGGGTTAAATATACATGATGAAAATTTTGTGAAGTGGTTGGAAGGGCATCCAACTGTAAATACTTTGCCAAAACTGTCTTCGCCTGTGCTTGTGCCACGTAAAAAGCACTCAGTCCAGTCTACTGGGTGTTTGGTGTTAGGAAGGGCATCCAGCTGTAAAAACCCTGCCAAAAACAGACACTGAAGTTTGGTGCAGTCTTCTGCCTGGCCAGCCCCTTGTCAAACCATCCAACCCATGCCAGCATGGGAGATGGACGTTAAACGATGATGATAGTTACATAATTCATTGGCGAGATGAGACAGTTGATATCTTCTACTTTCTTTTACTTGTTTCGGTCATTTGACTGTGGTCATGCTGGAGCAGCGCCTTTAATCAAGCAAATAGACACCAGGACTTATTCTTTGTAAGTCTAGTACTTATTCTCTCGATGTCTTTTGCTGAACTGCTAAGTCACAGGGACGTAAACACACATCAGTTGTCAAGCAATGTTGGGAGGACAGACAGACACACAAGCATATACACACACACATTTCTGGCTTCCCAGATCCCCGGTCGAACTGTCCAACCCATGCTAGCATGGAGAACGGACGTTAAACGATGATGAAGATGATATATTATGACAGATTTCTTTCAGTTTCCGTCTACCAAATCCATTCACAAGGCTTTGGTCGGCCCGAGGCTATTGTAGAAGACACTTGCCCAAGGTGCCATGCAGTGGGACTGAACCTGGAAACATGTGGTTGGTAAGCAAGCTACTTACCACACAGCCTCTCTTAGAATTTATAAAAGTTTTTTGTTACTTGTTTCAGACTGAGGCATCGTCTTGAAGAATTTTTAGTTGAATGAACCAATCCCAGTACTATTTTTATTTTATGACTGGTACTTACTTTGTTGGTCTCTTTTGCCACACTGCTAAGTGACAGGAACATAAACAAACCAACACTGGTTGTCAAGTGGTGGTGGTGGACAAAGACACAAAAAGATTCACACAGTCATTTCTGTTACCTAAGTGAGCAAGTCAATAGCAGAGGTGGATGCTCTGAGAGCGTAGCTGCTGAAATAAGAATAGCCTGGGCAAAGTTCAGAGAGCTCTTACCTCTGCTGGTAACAAAGGGCCTCTTGCTCAGAGTGAAAGGTAGATTGTATGATGCATGTGTGTGAACAGCCATGCTACATGGCAGTGAAACATGCGCTGTGAATGATGAGGCCATGTATAGGCTTGAAAGAAATGCAGTTAGTATGATCCGCTGGATATGTAATGTCAGTGTGCACACATGACAGAGTGTAGGTGCCCTGAGAGAAAAGTTGGACATAAGAAGCATTGGATGTGGCGTGCAAGAAAGATGACTGCACTGGTATGGTCATGGGTTGTGGATGGAAGAGGACAACTGTGTGAAGAAATGTCACACCCTATCAGTGGAGGGAACCTATGGAAGAGGTAGACCTAGGATGAGGGGGGGAAGCACAACCTTTGGATGTTGGGCCTCACAGAGGCAATGACAAGCAACCGAGACCTTTGGAGATATACTGCGCTTGAGAAGACCTGGCAAACCGGGTGAGATTGTAGCTGTGGCTGATGCCAGTGTTGCATAATTGGCCCATTTAAAAATACTTTTTAATCGTTGGGCAATTAACTGCATTTGAGAAAACCTGTTGAGTCAAGTGAAATCTTAGTCATGGCCAATACCAATGCCGCCTGACTGGCTCCCCACGCCAGTGGCATGTAAAAAGCACCATTTCAGCATGGTCAATGCCAGTGCTGCCTGACTGGCTCCCAGGCTGGTAGCACCTAAAAAGCACCCATTTCACTCTCAGAGTGGTTGGCATTAGGAAGGGCATCCAGCTGAAGAAACCTTGCCAGATCAGATTGGTACCTGGTGCAGCCTCCTGGCTTGCCAGTCCTCAGTCAAACCATCTGACCCATGCCAGCATGGAAGGCGGACGTTAAACGATGATGATGAGGATAATGATATATATATATATATGAGATGGCAAAGGAATAAATGATTATCTTGTGAATTTCATTGGCTTACAGATGTTTCTGCTGTAAGATGCAGTGAACTTATAGTTGAGTGCTTGAATAACAGCTTTTAGCTTCATCAGAGCCTTGGACATCAAGTGCAATTTATTTGGGGAGAAAGAATTACATTTGTACATTGACAGGGAACAGCATTATCAATGAGAAAGCCAGTACAGGTGTATAGCCAAAAGGTAATTAGATTTAATAGTAGAAATACGTGTACATAAACACATACACACGCAGTCAGAAGTACCTGCAAATACACAGGCACTCAGAGGCACACACAGCACTCAGATACCATCATCATCATCATCGTTTAACATCCACTTTCCATTCTAGCATGGGTTGGACGGTTCAACTGGGGTCTGGGAAGCCAGGAGGCTGCACTAGGCCCAGTCTGATCTGGCAATGTTTCTACAGCTGGATGCCCTTCCTAACGCCAACCACTCCGTGAGTTTAGTGGGTGCTTTTTACTTGCCACCGGCACAGGTGCCAGGCGAGGCTGGCAATGGCCACGATCGGTTGGTGTTTTTTACATGCCACTGGCACAGAGGCCAGTCGAGGCAGTGCTGGCAAACGGCCACGATCGGTTGGTGCTTTTTACATGCCACCGGCACTGTATCACAACTACAATTTCCATTGATTTTTGATCGGTTTTGATTTCACTTGCCTCAACAGGTCTTCGCATGCAGAGTTTTGTGTCCCAAAAAGGACAATATATATATCATCATCATCATCATCGTCGTTTAACGTCCGTTCTCCATGCTAGCATGGGTTGGACGGTTCGACCGGGGTTCTGGGAAGCCAGAAGGCTGCACCAGGCTCCAGTCTAATTTGGCAATGTTTCTACAGCTGGATGCCCTTCCTAACGCCAACCACTCCGTGAGTGTAGTGGGTGCTTTTTACGTGCCACCTGCACAGGTGCCAGGCGGGGCTGGCAACGGCCACGGTCAGATTGGTGTATTTTATGTGCCACCGGCACGGAAGCCAGTCGAGGCGGTGCTGGCATCGGCCACGAGTCGGATAGTGCTTTTTACGTACCACCAGACCAGGGATCCTGGCTGGTTCAATTCGATTTCGATTTCGCTTATATATATATATATATATATATATATATAAAAGTGCCCATGTGGCGCCACATAAAAATGCTCATGTGGTTCCGCAAAAGCACCTGTGTGGTGCCACATAAAAGCACTGGTGCTGGTGGCACAAGAAAAGCTGTGGTGCTAGAGCCTGTTGTGACTAGGGTATACACGGCTGGTGTAAAATAGCATTACACAAATAAATAGTTGGTTGTGGGTATCTGAAGTAACTTATTGCAGAATGACATATGTTAACTTAGAATGCACTCCGTACTACACGAATATAGATGCAATACTCAGTATTCTGTCTTCATCTACCCTGTTAAACCAGCACACATCAAACTAACACCCGTCAACTCTGGAAGCACTCCGTCGGTTACGACGACGAGGGTTCCGGTTGATCCGAATCAACGGAACAGCCTGCTCGTGAAATTAACGTGTAAGTGGCTGAGCACTCCACAGACACGTGCACCCTTAACGTAGTTCTCTGGGATATTCAGCGTGACACAGAGAGTGACAAGGCCGGCCCTTTGAAATACAGGTACAACAGAAACAGGAAGTAAGAGTGAGAGAAAGTTGTGGTGAAAGAGTACAGCAGGGATCACCACCATCCCCTGCCGGAGCCTCGTGGAGCTTTTTAGGTGTTTTCGCTCAATAAACACTCACAACGCCCAGTCTGGGAATCGAAACCGCGATCCTACGACCGCGAGTCCGCTGCCCTAACCACTGGGCCATTGCGCCTCCACACCCGTCAACTACCCCACTGACAGTTCACTCAGTTGTTATTTAATCACTGTGCCCAGCTTCAGCCACATGCGGGTGTTCATGATTGCCCCATTACATCATCATCATCATCATCATCCTCGTTTAACGTCCGCTTTCCATGCTAGCATGGGTTGGACGATTTGACTGAGGTCTGGCAAACCAGACTCCAATCTGATCTGGCAGGGTCTCTACAGCTGGATGCCCTTCCTAATGCCAACCACTCCACAAGTGTAGTAGGTGCTTTTACGTGCCACTGGCACGAGGGCCAGTTTGGTGGTACTAGCAACGGCCACGCTCAAATGGTGCTTTTTATGTGCCACCTGCACAGGAGCCAGTCCAGTGGCACTAGCAACGACCTTTCTTGACTGGTGTTGGTGCCACGTAAAAAGCAGTGGTTAAGGTGCCAGTGCCATATAAAAAGCACCCAGTACACTCTGCAGAGTGGTTGATGTTAGAAAGGGCATCCAACTGTAAAAGCCATGCCAGAACAGACAATGTGGCCTGGTGTGGCTCCTGGCCTTCCCAGCTCCTGACAAACTGTCCAACCCATGCCAGCATGGAAAACGGACTTTAAACAATGATGATGATGTAAGCTAATAAATTTTTTATAATGATTATTTTTGTGTTAAGTGATGTGTTTCAGAACTAATTACTGTTGTAAGCCAAGGTAGCCTTTTATAATTAAATTACATATGGTGCATTTAAATTGTTTTGCTGTTTGCTTAGAAAAATTGTCTTGCATAGAACTGGTCCACAATGCGAAATAGGTTAGGAACTCTTGCTGCAAATCATGCATTTCAAACCATTTATTACCGAATTCCTATAGAAATACCCTGCTTTTCTTTCAATTATTTTGAGAATAAGGAAGAATTTAGAACAATAATTTTGTCATTATTAAGTTGGGGTAAGGGTGGCAAGCTGGCAGATGTGGTAAGGGTGATGGGCTTAGCACGATGGGCACAATGCTTTGCGGTATTTCGTTCGTCTTCATGTTCTGAGTTCAAATTCTGCCGAGGTTGACTTTGCCTCTCATCCTTTCAGGATCGATTAAATAAGTACCAGTTACGTGCTGGGGTTGATGTAATTGACTTGAACCTTTCCCCCAAATCTGAGGCCGTGTGCTTCCAGTGGAAAGGATTACTAAGCTGGGCTAAGGTGGAATACTTCGAACAACAATGGTGGGAATTGCTAAATTTAGATTTCCGCCTCTTTCAGCATACTTGTTACTTAGTGATGCTGAAAGATGAAGGCGGCAGAAACGTTAGCACACCGGGCGAAATGCTTAGCAGTATTTCGTCTGCTGTTACGTTCTGAGTTCAAATTCCGCCGAGGTCAACTTAGCCTTTCATCCTTTCGGGGTCGATAAATTAAGTACCAGTTACGCACTGGGGTCGATGTAATCGACTTAATACCTTTGTTTGTCCTCTCTATGTTTAGCCCCTTGTGGGTAATAAAGAAATAGGTATTTCGTCTGCTGTTATGTTCTGAGTTCAAATTCCGCCAAGGTCAACTTTGCCTTTCATCCTTTCGGGGTCGATAAATTATGTAACAGTTACGCACTGGGGTCGATGTAATCGACTTAATCCCTTTGTCTGTCCTTGTTTGTCCCCTCTATGTTTAGCCCCTCCATGGGCAATAAAGAAATAAGAATGATGCTGAAAGAGGCAGGAATCTAAATTTAGCAATTCCACCATTGTTGTTCAACGCTGTCTCTCTCGGCTACTGATATATTTCCTGTGATTTTTAACACTACATGTCCATACAAGATGCTTTCTCTCGTTCAGTGGTTCTCAACTGGGGTCTGTATGGCTCCAGAGGGTCCATATAAGATTTTGTGGGGTCCACACAACAAAATAGTAAATTGGGGATCCACAATAGTATCTTAAGGGCCCCAGAAAAAGGTTTTGCTTCAGATGTATCTATTGGTATGTATTGCAAGAAACAGCTGGGTTTCTTTCTTTAACCCTTTAGTGTTCAGATTATTCAATCAAACATAATGCCTATTGATTCCCATTGATTTGAATTAATCATGCATTTTCTCATATCTTCAAGATCTTGATGGTGTAATTACTTAATGTAGAATAACATTGTAGGGTAGGTGTGAGAGCCTGGATCTGGTCAGTTTGAACATAAAACACATTAAATATTTTAGCCGGTTATGGCCGGTTTAAATACTAAAGGGTTAACATTTTACATTGTTCAACCTACACAAGTTAATGGGGGAAAACAAAATAGGAATTTTTAAATATCAAATGGTTATGGGGTCCACCAGAAACTAAAGGGGCCCATAAATAAAAAATGGTTGAAAACCCCCTCTTCTAGATGATTACTGTGTCGTGACTTTCCAAAGTATATTCACTTTAACCCTTTCGTTACTGGATTTCTGTTGAGATGCTCTGTGTTTCTTTCAATTAATTTTAAATATAACAAAGAATTTAGTAAAATAACTTTGTTATCAATAAGCTAGTGTTAGGAACATAAATTGTGACTAAGGTTTGGTGGAAGATTCTAATTCAAAACTTATGAAAACAAGACATTTGTACTCAGAGCCAAAAGTGGTTTCAGCCAGGTTGGTATCAAAAGGGTTAAGAATTGTTTCTCTATTATATTATATTATATTTTAACCCTTTTGTTACCATATTTCTGTTGAGATGCTCTGTGTTTCTTTCAATTAATTTTATATATAACAAAGAATTTAGTAAAATAACTTAGTTATCATTAAGCTAGTGTTAGGAACATAAATTGTGACTAAAGTTTGGTGGAAGATTTTAATGCAAAACTTTTGAAAATAAGACATTTGTACTCAGAGCCAAAGGTGGTTTCAGCCAGGTTGGTAACGAAATGGTTAAATAAAATATAAAAAATACTGTTTTAAACCAATGTTGCTTCTGTCACAACCAATGCTTTTAAAAGCATTTAGTAACTTTTTTTAGAAAGCAGGGTGAGAATTATTTCAAACACTGGATATCTTACTATCCACAGAGACAAAACTATTTTGCAACAAATCCATTTGAATGTTGATATTTTCAGAACCTGTTTTAGACAGACGAGAACAGCAAACTGACTGGCACAATTTCTCTTTGAAATTTCTGCTTTTCATTCTCTCTCTTACGTTAAAATCTCATCAATTAGCAGAGCTAAATTTAAATTAATATTTGTATTTAGACGTCTTTATGTCAGACGATGGTGGATTTCCGGTATAATCTCTACTTAAACGATTATCTGCGGGTTTCTTTGTTGTTTTTTCCCTTATAGTCTTTTCCTTAGCAACAGATTTTCTGCTCTTCATGTACTGGAATTGTTACAGAAGCAAATATCTTCAATGAATGAAGAATTTCATATATAGTGACTTTAACATGGTTGAAGGCTTCTATTTTTGTCTATAATGACAAAAACTAAAAACCACCACCACCATCATCATCATCATCGTCAAAATCATTATTGTATATTTTTACAACTGCTTTATACTACACTCACGGAGTGGTTGGTGTTAGGAAGGGCATCCAGCTGTAGAACCACTGCCAGATCAGACTGGGCCTGGTGCAGCCCCTGGCTTCCCAGACCCCGGTTGAACCATCCAACCTGTGCTAGCACGGAAAACGGACGTTAAACGATGATGATGATGATGTTTATGGATTGGACAAGACTTGTCGACAACACTGGCTGTCAACTGTTGAGAAACTAACACAAGCACGTGCACACACACACACACACACACACATACATGTATGTATGCATGCATGGCTTTTATACAACAAAAACAATAACAACATGTAACAAAAACATCTTTAAAGGATTATTCCGGAGCATATTCACCATCCACTTCAATTACTGTTTCCCATTTGCTTGGCAGACGGTCAGACCGCCGTTTAACCCTTTAGTGTTTAAACCGGCCATATCCGGCCCAAATATTCTATATGTTTTATATTCAAACTGGTGATATCTAGCCTCTCACACCTAACCTACACTGACATTCTAAAAATAAGCAATCACATCACTGAACCTCAAAAGCTATAAGATAATGCAGGATTAATTAAAAAGAATTTGAGTAAAAAAATATTACATTTAACAGAGTAATCCGAACACTAAAGGGTTAAAGATGTTTTTGTTAAATATTGTTATTGTTTTTGTTGAATAAAATTGATTGAAAAAAAGCTGCAATAATTATGCACCAACCCAATAAGTGGTAAATGGTGAAGAAGTTTGCTTTGCAATCCTAGCATCTTAGGGTTAAAATATATATAATGGAGAAACAATTCTTAACCCTTTTGATACCAACCTGGCTGAAACCATCTTTGGCTCTGAGTACAAATGTCTTGGTTTCATAAGTTTTGAATTAAAATCTTCCACCAAACCTTAGTCACAATTTATGTTCCTAACACTAGCTTAATGGTAACTAAGTTAATTTACTAAATTCTTTGTTATATTTAAAGTAATTGAAAGAAACACAGAACATCTCAATAGAAATATGGTAACAAAAAGGTTAAAATATATATAATAGAGAAACAATTCTTAATCCTTTTGATACCAACCTGACTGAAACCAGCTCTGGCTCTCTAGTACAAACGTCTGGTTTTCAAAAGTTTTGAATTAAAATCTTCCACCAAACCTTAGTCACAATTTATGTTCCTAACACTAGCTTAATGGTAACTAAGTTATTTTACTAAATTCTTTATTATATTTAAACTTAATTGAAAGAAACACAGAGCATCTCAACAGAAATATGGTTAAAAAATGGGTGTATATAAATTAGCAAGGGAACTATCAAAATACCTGTCCTTAATAAGCTGATTTTGGGATTACAAATTGACTTGAAATTTTGATGGAAGGTTTTAATTTAGATCACTTTAACCCTTTTGTTACCATATATCTGTTGAAATACACTGCCCTTGTTTCAATTCATCTTCAAAGAATAATAAAGAATTTACTAAAATAACTTCGTCATCATTAAGCTGGTTTTGGGGACGTAATCTAACATGGAATTTTGATGGAAGATTTAACTTAGTTTATTTTAAAACAGAATGTGTCATAGAATCACGAGCAGTTTCAGACAGGCTGGTATTAAAAGGATGTTCATGAGATACTCAGCCA
>NW_021833991.1:25000-27500 GCF_006345805.1 Octopus sinensis | reverse complement strand
ATCAGAGTAGGAGAGTGTGCTCCCTCTGGTATTGCGAGCAGATGGCTTCCAGAGGAGAAGAGTAGAAATTGCCTCGTTTTCAGCTCTACAACAATGTCCAGGAAACTGGACTCTTCTTGTCGAGACAATGGAATTTACCATGCTACGCCAGACTTCACGGTCCATCATGGCATTACGGAAGTTCTGTTGCTGGATGCCAGTATCCTTGGAGATTACATCAGTGTAGGAGAGTGTGCACCCTCTGGTATCGCGAGCAGATGGCTTCCAGAGGAGAAGAGTAGAAATTGCTTCTTTTTCAGCTCTACAACAATGTCCAGCAAACTGGACTCTTCTACCTTTCACAAGAGATGATACAGGTGGTAGTTTCCCATATATTTGCATTTTGGTTGGATGACACTTCCACAAGAGATTTTGAGCTCTCATAAGGAGGCGAGTGTAGGTTCCATCCAACCGCCTCACATATCTCACATGTCCATATCTCACATGAGTGAGATATGGACAGTGACCCATGGAAAGGGGGGCAGAAACTAGGAATAAAAGCAGAATGACCTATCCAGTTGATGTTAGCTTGGTTAACAGAGATAAATATGATGCCAGTATACATTTATATACATCATCATCATCGTTTAATGTCTGCCTTCCATGCTAGCATAGGTAGGATGGTTTCATAAGAGCTGGCCAGGCAAAAGCCTGCAACAGACTTCTGTGACTGTTTTAGCAGGATTTTTGCCGCTGTATGCCCTTCCTAACACCAACCACTCAGCAGAGTGGACTTAGTGCTTTTTTTGAGGCACAAGCACAGGTGAGGTCAGTTTTAGCAAGGTTTTTACAGTTGGATGCCCTTCTGAACACCAACCACTCGTCAGAGTGAACTTAGTGCTTTTTTTTGAGGCACAAGCACAGGTGAGGTCAGTTTTAGCAAGGTTTTTACAGTTGGATGCCCTTCTGAACACCAACCACTCGTCAGAGTGAACTTAGAGCTTTTTTTGAGGCACAAACACAGGTGAGGTCAGTTTTGGCAAGGTTTTTACAGCTGTATGCCCTTCCGAACACCAACAACTCATCAGAGTTGAACTTAGTGCTTTTTTTGAGGTGAGGTGAGTTTTGGCAAGGTTTTTACAGTTGGATGCCCTTCCGAACACCAACCACTTTACAGTGTGGACTGGGTGTTTTTAAGTGGCGCCTGCACTAACATGGTCACCAAGTACTTGCAAGATGAAACCTTTCAAGAGGGGATGGGGCATTGGGGGAGGTGATCTGCCGTTGGATGATGAAAAGGTTATAGTGAAACAGATACAGGTGTCTTGCTGTAGAGGAAGTACAAAGATCAGGAATGAAGACAGAAAGATGTGTACATATATATATACATGCGTTTTGAAAAATATATACATATGTATGTACATAGACACACACAAACGCATAGTGAATTCTCTTGTTGGCTTTGATGTCTGTGTGTCTAACAGCCAATAGTTTGATGGTAATTTAAGGCAGTGTGCTGGCAGAATCATTAGCACACCAGACAAAATGCTTTGCAGTATTTCGTCTGTCTGCACGTTGTGAGTTCAAATTCTTCCTAGGCCGACTTTGCCTTTTGTCCTTTCAGGATCGATAAATTAAGTACCAGTGAAACACTGGGGTCGATGTAATTGACTTACCCCCTGCCCCAAAATTTCAGGCCTTGTGCCTTTTGTAGAAATTATTATTATTATTGTTGTTATTATTATTATTATTATTGAGTGAGAGAGCAGTTCATGCCATCAAAGTGACACTGGGGTAAAATATATGAAGCCCAATATACCCATCATGACTACCCATCTGATAAGGGTACACCAGGCACATGCATCACAACCTTATGGGTGCGACATGGTGATCTCATATCAAGATAAACAGCACATGACCTTGCAGGTGGGGCCCAGTTAGAATTTTCTTCAGGTTGAGTAACCCATCCGCCCATCCTGCTCAAAAGGTCCCTGAATAAGGGTTATTTAAGGATGTTGAACGAAACATCCATGTTTCCAAAGGTGAATAATCCAAACCCCAAAGAATCCCTCTCAACACATGGCTATGATGCTCCCCCACTACTTCTGCTCATGATCAGAGATGCACATATCGTCAGCCACTAAGGGACATGCTCAACTGGTTAAGGTCAAACAACTGACAAGCAAATCTGTGGTATTGAGCAGAATATTTGCTGTAGCCCATCTTTTATACCAATGTACATGATAACACTTCCAATCAATTAAGTGCATCAGGGCATTTATTATTATTATTATTATTGATATTGTTTATAAGGCGGTGAGCTGGTAGAAATGTTGGCATGCCGGGCTAAATGCTTTGCAAGTTCAAATTCCGCCCAAGTTGACTTTGTAAGTCAAAATTCCATAAATACTATCTGTTATTCTGTATTGACTCGAATGGAAAAGTGGTGTCGTTCTCAAGAAAGACTTCAGTTCAAACAATTTTCATCATGTTTCATATTTAGATGCTTTTATTAAATTCG
>NW_021833991.1:0-22500 GCF_006345805.1 Octopus sinensis | reverse complement strand
AGTGCATCCTCAATGCATGGAGTGTTTGGTGGTGGTGGTGGTAGTGGTGGTGGTGGTAGTGGTAGTGGTGGTGGTATTGATGGTGGTGGTAGTGGTGGTATTGGTGGTGGTGGTTGTGGTGGTGGTGGTATTGGTGGTGGTATTGGTGGTAGTGGTGGTATTGGTGATAGTGGTGGTGGTATTGGTGGTGGCGGTGGTGGTATTGGTGGTAGTGGTATTGGTGGTGGCGGTGGTGGTATTGGTGGTAGTGGTATTGGTGGTGGCAGTGGTGGTATTGGTGGTGGGGGAGCTTAAGGAGGAAATGGAAGTCAAAGAATTGGAAATTTCCTTTACCCCCTTCTCCTCCTCATCCTCATCATCATCGTCATTGTCTTCGTCATAACATCATCATCATCATCACCATCATCTTTCCTCTCCTTTCCTTTCTTTCATTGGACACTAGACTCTGTTTGCGAAGACCTGTTGAGGCAAGTGAAATCGAAATCAAAATCAAATTCCATGACTGACATCCGTGCTAGTGGCGCGCTAAGAGCACCATCCGAGCGTGATGGTTGCCAGAGCAGCAAACTGGCTTCTGTGCCGGTGGCATGTAAAAATCACCATTCGAGCGGATCGTTACCAGCGTCGCCCTACTGTCACTTGTGCCGGTGGCACGTGAAAAAAACCGTTTGAGTGAAGTCGTTGCCAGTGCCGCTGGACTGGCTCCTGTGCAGGTGGCATGTAAAGAACACCGTTTGAGCGTGGCCG
The DNA here is from genome assembly GCF_006345805.1 of Octopus sinensis. Classification (NCBI taxonomy): domain Eukaryota; kingdom Metazoa; phylum Mollusca; class Cephalopoda; order Octopoda; family Octopodidae; genus Octopus; species Octopus sinensis. The sequence goes on along the minus strand of NW_021833991.1, from coordinate 21,753 downwards.
TTGCCAGTACGGCTTGACTGGCCCTCGTGCCGGTGGCACGTAAAAGCACCCACTACACTCACGGAGTGGTTGGCGTTAGGAAGGGCATCAAGCTGTAGAAATTCTGCCAGATCAAGATTGGAGCCTGGTGCAGCCATCCGGTTCGCCAGACCTCAGTCAAATCGTCCAACCCATGCTAGAATGGAAAGCGGATGTTAAATGATGATGATGATGATGATGATCTTCATCATGAAGATAGTCATCATCACCATCAGTATCATCATCATCGTTGTCATTATCATCATCATCATAACATTGTTGTTGCCTTCTTCATCATAACATTATCATCATCATCATTATCATTAGCATCATCAGCATCATGTCATTATCATCATCATCATAACATTGTTGTTGCCGTCATCATCATCATCATCATCATCATCACCATCACCATCATCACCATCATCATCATCATCATCATCAATATCATGTCATTAGTATCATCATATCAGAATCTTCATTCTCGTTTCTGTTATTAATTAATTAATTAATTAATTGTATGATCATTGGTGGCTGGGAATAGCAACAAGTTGGTTAAGCTGATACGGGTCACTGGGATAAACTTTGCCCTTAATCCTTCCAATATCGATAGAATAAGCCCTGGGGCTGGGGCCAGAACTGGGGTGGGGCCTGATGTAATCATCAATGCCAATGATTGATGGTAGTAAAAGAATAAGAAAAAAGAAAAAAAGTGATGTTTTCCTAGGGGATACATGCCATGCCCCAGGGGGGCATTAAGAGACATGAAGGGGTCGTAAGCAATATTATTGTTCTTTTACTTGTTTCAGTCATTTGATTGTGGCCATGCTGGGGCACTACCTTTGAGAATTTTTGTCAAATGAATTGACCCCAGCACTTTGTAATTTTTTTTAAAGCTTGATACTTACTTTATCGAACTCTTTGCCCAACTGCTAAGTCACGGTGGTGTAAACACGCCAACTCCAATTCTATATTTAAGAGATGAGAAATTATGTACATTATTTACATTTGATGGATATCTGCCCTCATCTTGTTTGTTAACCCTCCAGCCTACATCAGGTGTCTTGGGGAAAGTTCGAACCTGGGTTCTCATTCCTAAGGTATATTTCAATGTTGTTATTATTATATACCACTGGCATATGATGTAGTGGTTAAGAGCGTGTGCTACTAACCCCAAGATTCTGATTTCGATTCCAAGCAGTGATAACATTGAAAATTACCTTAGGAACGAGAACCCAGGTTCGAAATTTCCTCAAGACACCTGATGAAGGCTGCAGGGTATACCAGCCGAAATGTTGTGTTAACAACAAAGAAGATGAGGACAAATATCCGTCAAATGTAAATAAGGTACACCAACTCCAGTTGTCAATCAGTGGTGGACAAACACAGATACATACATGCACATATGCACACACACACACACACACACACGACAGGCTTAGCGGCATTTCATCTGTTCAAATTCCACTGAGGTCCACTTTGCCTTCCATTATTTTGGGGCCGATAAATTTAGTACCAGTTGCATACTGTGGTCAGTCTAATCGACTGGCCTCCGCCTCCCCAAAACTTTTCGGGCCTTGTGCCTAGAGTAGAAAAGATCCTTTCGGGGCTGATAAAATAAGTACCAGTGAGGCATTGGGGTCTATGTAATCAACTCATTCTCTCCCCCAAAATAGCTGCCCTTGTGGCAAAATTTGAAGCCGTTGTTGTTATTATTATTATTAATATTCTATGTTTGACTTATGCTTTATATTTGTACAAGTTGGCTCCAAGTCTCACCCAGAGACCTCAAGAGACAACAGGTTGGAAGTTCGCGTTGTTGTTATGCCTTGTGTGGCATATATTTGGTTTTGTATTTAGTGTTGTACTAGTGAATATCTAATAAATAAATTTGAAAAAAAAAAAGTAAAGAAAAAGTTTGTTTTAAACCTTGGGATTACATAGAGAGTATTTTGCGTAGGATATGAGCAGTTCCCATGAGCACTATCTTTTGAATTTCTGCCATTTTTGGGTTTCCTGGTATCTGAGTTAGGTAGCAATCAGCCCCTTTTGCTATCATTCCCAGGGCATTATTATTATTATTATTTGGCTGTGGCGAAAGAGGTTGTATGGTGGACCCGTTTGAAAGGGCTAAAGTCAGACACTTTCCTCTTTGGTCAAGGCCTCATCAACTTTTTCAAATTTCACTTGAAAAGGAAGATGAGGTTAGAGAGGAGAGTGCTGTCTGATAGCAAGTTTTCTGAAAGGTGGGTGAATTGTGCGAGAATGGCCAATGTAAATGGACCAATTCTCAGGTTTCGCCTGTGATTGAAAAAGGTTTTATAAAAGGAGAAAGGGGCTCTCTACCCACCTTTTGACCAGGCTCCCGTTAGCTTTTATGGGTTTTTCCACCAGGAACTTTTCGTAACGCCTCCCACTATTGGGAGTTTTTCGTTGTTATATTATTTGATTGTTACACGGATTTTTACAAATGGATAAGACGCTTTGTAACATTTTGTCCTGTTTTGTCCGTTTTTGTTTTGTAATAATGTGTGTCAGACGTTGTGGCCAACAAAAAGAATTTATTATTATTATTATTATTATTATATTATTATTATTAGAAACTGCTGTGACCTGGCAAAATTGTTGGAGTTTGAGGCAAAAAATGTCCTGTGTTATTTTCTTCCGTCTCCTTATATTTCAGGGTTCATTGACTGCCAACGTCAACCCCAGGCCCACCTCAGGTGCACTATAAGGCCCTCGAGCAAATCACTGCATTGTGGTGGTGGTGGTGGTGGTGGTGGTGCTGGTGTTCTAGTATTTATTATCACCCCACTCTCACCTCAGGACCACTCCCTTCACCACATGCTGCACTAACACTCAGCTACTGCTCAGTGTTACCCTCTACCACTCTATACTGCTACCCACACCTGTTGCTCTGATACTACATTTCATACTGCTACCTCGGGTTTAATCAATCCAATTACATTTCTGATAAATCGGTTTTTGATGTTATTAAGAGAGGGGGTGGAGAGGTGGTGGTGGCAGCGGCAGATGGGGCTGGTGGTGGTGGTAGTGGTGGTGGCGGTGCTGAATATGATTCTTGTGATGGTGCAGATGTTGAGTGGTGGTGGTGGTGGTGGTTGCCGTGGAGGTGGTTGTGGTGGTGGTTGTTGCGGTGGTAGTGTGGTGGTGGTGGTGGTGGTTATGATGCTAGTGGTGGTGGTAGTGTTGATGATGGTGGTGGTGGTTGTTGCTGTGGAGGTGGTGGTAGTGCTGGTTGTTGCTGTGGAGGTGGTGGTAGTGCTAGTGATGGTGGTGGTGGTGGTATGAAGACAATTGTAGTGATGATTGTTGTTATTGTAGTAGTAGTTGTGGTGGTGGTGGTGGTAAATTATTGTCGCCCTTCTGGTGATGGTGGTTGTAATTGTGTTGTTGTTGTTGTTGGTGGTGAAGATGGTAGTGATGATGATGATGATGATGATGTTTGTGGTGGTGGTGGTGGCTGCTGTTGATGCTCCTAGCACTTTATTATCTGGCTTTCTCTTTCTCTTTCTTCTTCTTTGTTTCTTTTGTTCTTTCTTTCATCATCATCATCACCATCATCGAACAACGATTCTTTTATTGATTTCTTGGAATATATATATATATATATATATATATATATATATATATATATATATATGTATATATGTATGTATGTATATGTGTCTTATTATTTTTAATGTTTTCCGTCCTCTTTACTTCTGTGAGGAGAAAAAAAGGTGTGTGTTTTTGTGCCTAAGATGAATGATTGTATGTACATGTATGTGTGTGTATGTATGTACACACACACACACTCACTCACATATATATTTATGCATACATACCTGTATGTGAATGCATACATACCTGTATATATAAATATATATGTAAACATGCATACATACCTGTATATAAACATGCATGCATACATGCCTGTATATATATAAATGTATATATAGATGTAAACATGCATTCATACCTGTATATATAAATATATATATATAAACGTGCATACATACCTGTATATATATATAAATATATATATATATGTAAACATGCATACATACCTGTATATATAAATACATATAAACGTGCATACATACATGCCTGTATATATATAAATATATATATGTAAACATGCATACACACCTGTATATATAAATATATATATGTAAACATGCATACACACCTGTATATATAAATATATATATATACATATAAATATATATATATACATATATATATATATATATATATATACATAATATATATATATATATATATATGTGTGTGTATGCCACACATCCATCTTGATATTTAGCTAATAATATTAGATGGTGTGTTCTTTCTTTCTTTAGATATTCATAAAAGATATTGCTTTTAGACAGCAGCAGCACACACGGATGAGACACATCATGGGCTTGTGTGTGTGTACTTACACACACACACACACACACACACAGAGAAGCTCATGATAATCAAATTTGCTCACACACGTGAACGCTCATTCATAGATGAATGTGTTGGTAGTCCTGATTCCCGCACAGTCCGTACGGCTGATTGTTATTGTCAGATTACATTTCAGTTCGGTAACACAATTCCTCTCACTCAAAGAATCCTGACTACCGAAATGCAGACAGCCACATATTATCCATTGTCTAGTTAATTACATTTCTTACACTAATTACTTCTTCTCAATTAATTCTTTTTCATCATCATCATCATCGTTTAACATCCGTTTTCCATGCTGGCATAGGTTGGATGGTTTGACCGGGGTCTGGGAAGCCAGGAGGTTGCACCAGGCTCCAATCTGATCTGGCAGTGTTTCTACAGCCGGATGCCCTTCCTAATGCCAACCACTCTGAGAGTGCGGTCAGTGCTTTTCATGTGCCACTGGTACAGGGGCCAGAGAGGGCTGGCATCGACCACATTCAAATGGTACTTTTTACATTTCATCGGCACAGGAGCCAGTCAAGGTGGCGCTGGCGTCGGCCACGTTCAGATGGTACTTTTTACATGCCATTGGCACAGGAGCCAGTCAGGGTGAGGGGTCTGACATTAGCCATGTTCAGATGGTACTTTTTACATGCCATCGGCATAGGAGCCAGTCAAGGCGACGCTGGCATTGGCCACGTTCAGATGGTACTTTTTACATGCCATCGGCACAGGAGCCAGTCAGGGTGGGGGGGGGCCGGCATTGGCCACGTTTGGATGGTGCTTTTTAGGTCCCAGTCGGGGTGAGGGGGCCGGCATTGACCATGTTCAGATGGTGCTTTTTACATGCCAGTCGGGGTGAGGGGGCTGGCATCGGCCACGTTCTGATGGTACTTTTAAATGCCACCAGCACAGGAGCCAGTCGGGGTGAGGGGGCTGGCATTGGCCACGTTTGGATGGTGCTTTTCACATGGTCCTTTTTACGTGCCACTGACACAGGGACCACAACTACAACTTCCATTTGATTGTGGTTTGATTTGATTTTGATGTCCTTGACTCAGTAGGTCTCCTCAAGCACGACATGTTGCTCTACGATCCAGAGGTACTTTTTTAAGTCGGCTGGTTAATGCGACACTGGTGTAGGCTACGGCTGTGATCTCACTTTATTTTGCAGGTCTTTTCAGTCACAGCATACCTCCAGAGGTCTCAGTCTTTCATCATTGCCTCTGTGAGGCCCTCAGGACCAAACTGCTAGAGTGCTTCTTATTTAGTTGTGTTGCTTTAGATTCTGAGTTCAAATCCAACCATGGGCCACTTTGCAGTCCAGTCCTTTTCCTGGGTCAATAATACATATAATGTTTAGGTCACCATATCCGAGCGTGGACACCATATCCGAGCATGGCCGTCTGCCAGCCTCGTCTGGCACCTGTGTCGGTGGCACATAAAAAAACACCATCCGAGCGTGGCCGTCTGCCAGCCTCGTCTGGCACCTGTGTCGGTGGCACATAAAAAAACACCATCCGAGCGTGGCCGTCTGCCAGCCTCGTCTGGCACCTGTGTCGGTGGCACATAAAATCACCCACTACACTCTCGGAGTGGTTGGCGTTAGGAAGGGCATCCAGCTGTAGAAACACTGCCAGATCTGACTGGCCTGGTGTAGCCTTCAGGCTTGCCAGACCCCAGTTGAACCGTCCAACCCATGCTAGCATGGAAAGCGGACGTTAAACGATGATGATGATGAGTAGGTTGTGGTTTTGTTGGTAAGAAATTAGTTTCCCAACCACATGGTTCTAGGTTCAGTCCTACTGTGTGGCATCTTGGGCGACATTATTTTACTATAGCCTCGGGACGACCAAAGCCTTGTGAGTGGGTTTGGTAGATGAAAACTAAAAGAAGATCATGTGTGTGTGTGTGTGTCCTGGTCTTGATATTGTGTGATGGTTGTGAAAATGAATGATTGTCACTCTCATACAAGCAGTTGTATATACATTTCCAGTATTCTCCAAGATCATGTCTGGCAGATTATTCGGCAAGAATTGAACACTTATATGTCGTGTTTGACTGGCGAGTCCATCCTTTATTTATAATTCAAGAAATGGCAAAGTGTAAAAAATTATGCTGTCATCTTTGAAATAGTATCCCTATGCCTAAACAAAATCATACACACGTGTGTGTGTGTGCCTCTTTATCTTGAAATTGTGGCAGTGTTAAGTGCCACCGTTTTTAAGTGCTATTATATGTTCTTAGATGGCGAGCTGGCAGAATCGTTAGCACGCCGGGCGAAATGCTTTGCGGTATTTCGTCTGCCGCTATGTTCTGAGTTCAAATTCCGCCGAGATCGACTTTGCCTTTCATCCTTTCAGGGTCGATTAAACAAGTACCAGTTACGCACTGGGGTCGATATAATCGACTTAATCCATCTGTCTGTCCTTGTTTGTCCCTTCTGTGTTTAGCCCCTTGTGGGTAGTAAAGAAATAGGTATTTCATCTGCCGTTACGTTCTGAGTTCAAATTCCGCTGAGGTCGACTTTGCCTTTCATCCTTTCGGGGTCGATTAAACAAGTACCAGTTACGCACTGGGGTCGATATAATCGACTTAATCCATCTGTCTGTCCTTGTTTGTCCCTTCTGTGTTTAGCCCCTTGTGGGTAGTAAAGAAATAGGTATTCCGTCTGCCGCTACGTTCTGAGTTCAAATTCCGCCGAGGTCGACTTTGCCTTTCATCCTTTCGGGGTCGATTAAACAAGTACCAGTTACGCACTGGGGTCGATATAATCGACTTAATCCGTTTGTCTGTCCTTGTTTGTACCCTCTGTGTTTAGCCCCTTGTGAGTAGTAAAGAAATAGGTATTTCGTCTGCCGTTACGTTCTGAGTTCAAGATTCCGCCGAGGTCGACTTTGCCTTTCATCCTTTTGGGGTCGATTAAACAAGTACCAGTTACGCACTGGGGTCAATCTAATCAACTTAATCCGTTTGTCTGTCCTTGTTTAGCCTCTTGTGGGTAGTATAGAAATAATTATACGTTCCTTGTCTTCTGTGAAAACCTGTCCAGTCACGGGGAAATATTACCTGGCTTCAAAGCCCCTTCAAAGTGCTGCCCAGCAGGATTGAACCCCAGACCTCATGGATGGAAAGCAAGCTTCTTACTCATATAACCACATGCAGTGACATCATGGCGCTTCATCATTGACTGAATGCTTCCTTTTGTTTAATTAAAACCTAAGTGAGTTTTTTTTTTCAATTAAAAGCTCATTAGTCTTGTGTCTTTTTTAATGAAAGGCCAAATTAATTAACAGATGATCATATGATTGGATGGCTTCTGTCTCTTACACTCGCTTAGAAATACACATCCGTTTGTACATTCTTGTACAATGGTACTAAATTGAACCAACTCACTTCTACGTCCCATACACATCATAATATGTGTGTGAGTGTGACTGTTTTGAGAGAATACTCTTTACTCTCTTACTTGTTTTAGTCATTTGACTGCGGCCATGCTGGCGCACCGCCTTTAATCGAGCAAATCGACCCTGGGACTTATTCTTTTGTAAGCCCAGTACTTATTCTATCGGTCTCTTTTGCCGAACCGCTAAGTAACAGGGACGTAAACACACCAGCATCGGTTGTCAAGCAATGCTAGTGGGGGACAAACACAGACACACAAACACACACACGCATATATATATATATATATATACACATATATACGACGGGCTTCTTTCAGTTTCCGTCTACCATATCCACTCACAAGGCTTTGGTCGGCCCGAGGCTATAGTAGAAGACACTTGCCTAAGGTGCCACACAGTGGGACTGAACCTGGACCCATGTGGTTGGTAAACAAGCTACTTACCACACAGCCAATCCTCTGCCTATATCTACCTGACTTAACAAAATGGGTGCTAGGGTTGTTCAACTGAACATTTCAGAGTGGTACCCCAAGGGCTGAAATAAGGGGAAAAAAATAAAAGATATGAGTGTAAACACGCACACACACACCCATCGTGTTTTGGGTTTAGTTCCACTTTGTGGCATCTTGGGTAAGTGTCTTTTACTATAGCCCCAAGCGTTGTGAGTAAATCTGGTAGATGGAAACTGAGGGAAGCTCAGGATGAGTGTATGGGTGTGGATAAATCATGCAATAACCCTTTAGCATTCAGATTACTCTGTCAAATAGGTGCAAGTATGGCTGTGGTAAGAAGCTTGCTTCCCAACCACATGGCTCTGGGTTCAGTCCCACTGTGTGGCACCTTGGACAAGTGTCTTCTATTACTACTACTATAGCCTCAGGCCAACCAAAGCCTTGTGAGAGGATTTGGTAGATGGAAACTGAAAGAAGCTCATCGTATATATATATAGATCGTTAGCTACTACATGCATTTTTTTCTCTCCTTGTTTCTTTCTGTGTATAATTCTGTCGAAGAGCATAGGCTCAAAACATAAAAGACTTTTTCTATTCCTGAGTGCTATACTAATACATTTGTTTGTTTGTACTCCACCTGTCTTCGTCTTTTGTTTTTTTCGTAAACTTTCCCTTTATATATATATATATATATATGTTTGTGTGTATGTATGTACGTGTGTGTGTGTGTCCTTGTCTCACCACTGGTATCGGTGTATTTACGTCCCTGTAATTTAGTGGTCTGGTAAAAGACACTAATAGAATAGGTACTAGGCTTTAAAAAAATCCTGGGGTTGATTTGTTTGAATAAAATCCTTCAAGGTGGTGCTCCAGCATGGCCGCAGTCAAACAGCTGAAACAAATAACAGAAAAGAATAAGTGCAGTGCTTATTTGTTCCCATTGCTTTGAATTAATCCTGCATTATTTTGTAGCTTCGGGATTTCAATGATATGATTGTTTAGTTTTAGGGCAACAGTGTGGGGTAGGTGTGAAAGACCAGATCTGGTCAGTTTGAACATAAAACAGAAGGAATATCAAGGCCTGATATGTCTGATATAAACCCCTTAGCATTTAAACTGGGTGCCGGTGGCACGTAAAAAGCACCCACTACACTCACAGAGTGGTTGGCGTTAGGAAGGGCATCCAGCTGTAGAAACACTGCCAGATCAGACTGGAGCCTGGTGCAGCCTCCTGGCTTCCCAGACCCCAGTCGAACCGTCCAACCCATGCTAGCACGGAAAACGGACGTTAAACGATGATGATGATGAGAGAGTGAGACTCATTAACAACTACTGCACAATGTTAAGAAAAGACTGAATCGTTTTTGCATGTGAAATAACAGGATTTGATTGGTTGCTGGCCTAAAAAAACACACTCACCTTTTTCTAAATTCCCTCAAATCAAGCATTCTGTAATTTTTGTCCTTTCACAGAATTGTCGTATGTTGTTAAAGTTTTGGTGGCACGTCACCCGAAAAGCGCTGAAGCTATAGTAGAGTAGTAGAAGACACCTGCCCACGGTGGCACACCATGGGACTGAACCCCAGACTATGTGGTTGAGAAGTACAGCCACACCTTTATCTGTAAAACAAAGCAGACAGGATGGTCATATGTGGGATAAATTTTGATCATAGGCCTACTCAACAACAACACTAATCACCACCATATCTCTCTGCCCTCTTCTATTTACTCATTTGTAATGTCAATGAATGAATGCCTGTGTGTGTGTAATGTGTGTAGAGTGTGATGTGGGTGTAGTGTCTTGTCTTGTCTTGAGACTGCATTCACCTGGGGTGGGTTGAGCTGGGTTCATTCATCCTCAATGCTGCATCTCTCACAAACGCCGACCAGGCCTGGCAATTTGAGGCTAACGACCTCGTGATCTCCAACCACTCCTTATTCCAGGGCCAACGCTGTAGATATGGGGGCCTAGGTTGGGTTCCAGATCAGCTCTGACTGTCATCCGCCAGGTTTTTCATTGTCGACCACATCGTTTTCGCCAACCCTGAAGGGGAGCTGGGGCAATTGCTTCGTAGGTTGGGTTCCAGATCAGCCCTGACTGTCATCAGCCAGGTTTTTCATTGTCGACCACATCGCTTTCGCCAACCCTGAAGGGGAGCTGGGGCAATTGCTTCGTAGGTTAGGTTCCAGATCAGCCCTGACTGTCATCAGCCAGGTTTTTCGTTGTCGACCACATCGCTTTCGCCAACCCTGAAGGGGAGCTGGGGCAATTGCTTCGTAGGTTGGGTTCCAGATCAGCCCTGACCGTCATCAGCCAGGTTTTTCGTTGTCCACCACATCGCTTTTGCCAACTCTGAAGGGGAGCTGGGGCAATTGCTTCGTAGGTTGGGTTCCAGATCAGCCCTGACCGTCATCAGCCAGGTTTTTCGTTGTCCACCACATCGCTTTTGCCAACTCTGAAGGGGAGCTGGGGCAATTGCTTCGTAGGTTGGGTTCCAGATCAGCCCTGACCGTCATCAGCCAGGTTTTTCATTGTTGACCACATCGCTTTCGCCAACCCTGAAGGGGAGCTGGGGCAATTGCTTCGTAGATGAATTCTCCTGGTTGACGACATGTGTTGTGTGTGTGTGTGTGTGATGAGGATTAAGTTCTTCCTGTTATCACCCCACATCCTTCCCTGGCCTCTGCAATAACATTGCTGCACATGTAACAGGCCCGTGATGGCTTATCTAAACCTCTTGCCCTCATTCTGTGTTGCTTCTCTGTCTGGCTGCCTGTGCATGTATCTCAGCATATATCCATGCATGTATGTGCATATACACACACACACACACACATGTATATATTTGTGTCTCTGTGGCTAAATGGCATGTGAGAAAGATAAGAAAAATATCAAAGTGACAACCAACTTAAGAGGCAAGACGTTATCTAATTACAGTTTTTTTCATATTGTTCACTAGCAGTATCGCCCGGCGTTGCTCGGGTTTGTAAGGGAAATAACTATATAAGTATTTTTAGAGATGTAAAGTATAATAGCCATCTCAATATGGCTAACCACAAGGGGGGGGGGATTACTGTAGCTTTTTACGTTCTGAGATTTGATAAATTTTTAGAGAGTTACTTCCCTTATATATGCCAAAAATGCATTAAAAATGGGAAAAATTGATGGTAAATTTTTTTTTTAATCGTAGACTCATCGTAGACGCTCGCTAATAACCAGAAGGGCTCGATATGAATCACGACTATAAGATACCCGGTTTTGGTTACACTGCACCGCAAAATGTGGGAGTAGTTAGGAATCTAAATCGTAGGAGACAGACACCACACAACCTCACTTTTATATATAAAGATTATTCTCTCACATTCATCACTGTGTTTGTCTACCTGTCTGTTTCTTTATTACACTATCTGTGTGTCTTTCGACCTGTGGAGGCGCAATGACCCAGTGGTTAGGGCAACGGACTCGTGGTTATAGGATTGCAGTTTCAATTCCCAGACCGGGTGTTGTGAGTGTTTATTGGAGCAGAAAGTCCTAAAGCTCCTCGAGGCTTCAACATGGGGTGGTGGCAAACCCTGCTGTACTCTTTCACCACAACTTTCTCTCACTCTTTCTTCCTGTTTCTGTTGTACCTGTATTTCAAAGGGCCAGCCTTGTCACACTCTGTGTCACGCTGAATCTCCCCGAGAACTACGTTAAGGGTACACATGTCTGTGGAGTGCTTAGAGCAGGGCTAAACACACACACACAAACACATCATCATCATCATCATCATCGTTTAACGTCCGTTTTCCGTGCTAGCACGGGTTGGACGGTTCGACCGGGGTCTGGGAAGCCAGGAGGCTGCGCCAGGCCCAGGCTGATTTGGCAGTGTGTCTACAGCTGGATGCCCTTCCTAACGCCAACCACTCTGTGAGTGTAGTGGGTGCTTTTTACGTGCCTCTGGCACAGGTGCCAGGGGAGGCTGGCAATGGCCACGATCAGTTGATGCTTTTTATGTGCCACTGGCACAGAAGCCAGTCAAGGCGGCACTGGCATCAGCCACGTTCGGATGGTGCTTTTTACCATCTACCGGCATAGGTATCACAACTATAATTTCCATTTGATATTTATTGTAGTTGTGATACCTGTAATAACCCTTTGGCCAGGTTTGCATGGCTTAAGTGGAAGTTGTTGGGGTAGCTTTTCTATTGTTAGGTGTCCTTCCTGTGGTCAACCCTCACCTGTTTCCAAACAAGGTAATATTTCCCCATGCTTAGACATGTTTTCTGTTGTACCTGTATTTCGAAGGGCCAGCCTTGTCACACTCTGAGTGACGCTGATTCTCCCCTCAGAACTACGTTAAGGGTACACGTGTCTGTGGAGTGCTTAGAGCAGGGCTAAGCACACACTCACACACAAACACACAAACACATCATCATCATCATCGTTTAACATCCGTTTTACATAGGTGACTGGAAACAAACAACCTCACTTGTATGATGATGTTGGTGGTGGTGGTGGTTGGTGGTGGTGGTGGTGTTGGTGATGGTTGGTGATGGTGGTTGGTGGTTGGTGGTGGTGGTGGTGGTGGTGGTGGTGGTGGTGATGCTTATTTACAAACATGTAGAAAGCATCCAGCACACTCAGTAAAGTGGTTAGCATTAGGAAGGGCATCCAGCTGTAGAATCATGAGGTAGTGAGTTCAGTTCCTGGACTGGGCTGCGTGTTGTGTTCTTGAGCAAGATACTTTATTTTGCATTGCTCCAGTTCACTCAGCTGTAGAAATGAGTTGCAATGTCACTGGTGCCAAGCTGTATTGGCCCCTTTGCCTTTCCCTTGAATGATGTTGGTAGCGTGGAGAGAGGAGGCTGGTATGCAAGGGCATCTGCTGGTCTTCCATAAAAAAAAAACCTTGCCTGGACTCATGCCTTGGAAGGGAACTTTCTAGGTGCAATCCCATGGTCATTTATGCCTGAAGGGCATCTTTACTTTACCATATATATATATATATATAATAATTATTTGAGGGAATATTAATCCTAACTTACAGGGAAAAAATTCAATTTAGAAATACTAAATCAAATTTCACAATATAATATATATATATAATGTGACCGCGTGTGTACCGTTGGCGATTTTTTTTCCTCTGTCTTCCCTTCTCTGGATCTTTCCTTCTCCTATGTTTCCGACGAAGAGCTCCACTCAAAACGTTAAACCCTCCTTCTTTCCTGAGCGTCCAATAATACTATATTTGTTCCACATCCTCGCGTTGTGTTTTTTTGTGCTTTCTTGTTTGGATTAACTATATATATATATATTATATATATATATATATATAATTAGTAAAAGTGAATATGTATAAAATATTAGAAAAAAAACACCTTTTATCAATTCAAAATGAACAATTAAATTACACCATCTAGAAAATTACATATAATAAAAATATTATATATATATATATATTATATATATATATATATATAGTTAGAAATTTTTTGTCTCTTCTACAACAAATTTGTAACTTTATATTATGTTCACACTTTTATTTCTACTCCGCAGGTCACACATGGCAATAACAGGATTGGTAGTTGTGACACCCGCGTCCTGGAAAGTTGGGAAGCTGTTTGTGGAAGACAACAAACCACCGCTATGCGTATCTGAATGTCACGAAGTTACCAAAGTATTTATGACAGACCTGGCCCCCGAAATAATGAACAGCTATCTGGACTCTGGTGAATTCAATGGACGAGCCGGGGCGTATAGCATCCAGGGGCTGGCTGGTTCCTTCATCGAAGCTGTGGACGGTGACTTCTACAACGTTGTAGGGCTTCCATTACACCGATTTTGTCGTGAGCTGTTGCATATTTGTATGACTAAACAAGATTAAGTTTGCTTTTTAACAATGCAACCCCACATGAGAAAATTAATCCCCTTCTTAAATCTATGCCTCTTCTAAAGCTATTAATTCATAAATTCAAACCCACATGTGTACAAACACATGTGCTTACATACACACTTATGAACATGTATCAAATTAAGGTTATTATTTCAATGCAAGTTTCAGAACAGTAACAGAATATTTATTGACGGTGTGAGTCAGTACTAAATCTAGGACCAAATGTAGTTTAAGATTCATTTTGACTGGGTTTCCATGTCTCACCTGACTGTTTATTCATCAAGTAAAATTGTGTCTCAGGCAAAACAAATTTTAAAGTGAAGTGTGAGCACACACACTCACACACACACACACACACACACACACACACACACACTCACACTCACTCACACATACGTATTTATATACCTGAACAAAATTAGGGAGCTGAATGCATATAGTAAGTAAAAAGTATATATAAGTATAATGATATAGTCTGCTAAAGATAATACATCGTAACAAGGAGCTTCATTTTATGCCAAGCAGTCTGCAGATCAAATAACAAATGCAGTCAGTTCGTAAAATACCTTGGTATGTCTTATGTATTTCAGGCACAATATCATAATATTATCAGTTAAAAATTTGTTAGGGGCTTAACATGTTACATATGAATATTGTTAGAGGTGACTTATAGTAATTTTCCTTGGATAACTTCAACAACATTGCTATCGTTTGATGTGAGGGTTCTGATGATGCTATCACTGTTCCCTTGATATTTTGTGCAGCTAAACACACTCGGGGTTTCAATGATTAAACAATTTTTTTCTTATAAACGGAGGACAAAAAAGAAACATATCTTTGTTTATGTTTGCTGTGTGTAAAACTAAATATTTTACTTTCTCTTTCCTCCTTGCACCTGAAGGGTTAAAATGAATGACTAATCTGATTATCTTGCAAAAACAATCACAAACGGAGATATTCTTTCTTTTCCCCTGTTCTGCCTTTTTTCCACCTCTCTACCGATAAAAAAAGAAACAAACTCGTCTGCGTGCGTGTGTATGTGTGGGGGTGTTTTACATTTTCCTTTCAAAAGACGAGAAAATTGAAGAGAAAGAGAGA
The DNA here is from genome assembly GCF_006345805.1 of Octopus sinensis. Classification (NCBI taxonomy): domain Eukaryota; kingdom Metazoa; phylum Mollusca; class Cephalopoda; order Octopoda; family Octopodidae; genus Octopus; species Octopus sinensis. The sequence continues at coordinate 6,465 of NW_021833991.1, read as the reverse complement.
GAAAGTTAGATAGAGAATCAAGATTTACCATTCTCTCTGAGCCTCATTTAAACTATTTATTTGTTTGTTTGGTTTGTTGACGGATATATTCCAGAATTTTCTTTCTTTCCTCAATAAAGTAAATCATAAAAATAATAAAAAAATTTCTTATATCTGTGCAATGATGGATTTTTATTTTCTTCTCTCTTTTACTCTTTACTCTTTTACTTATTTCAGTCATTTGACTGTGGCCATGCTGGAGCACAGCCTTTAATCGAGCAACTCGACCCCGGATATATTTTACTCTTTATCTTTTATTAAACTTTTAATACTTTTGATATTTATATAAAAAAAAAAATTAATAAATTAATAAATAAATAAATTAATAAATAAAATAATATATAAATATAAAAATAAAAATATACATACATATATATATATTTAAAATTTAGAGGTTTAAATTATTTAAATAATTTTTTAATTTTTAACTTTTATATTTTTAAATTAATTTTATGTATTGGCTTATGTTTTTCACTGTTTGATTTGCCTAATAGTGGTTTTATCTCTAATTTAATATATATATATATATATACGACAGGCTTCTTTCAGTTTCCATCTACCAAATCCACTCAAGGCTTTGGTCGGTCCGGGGCTATAGTAGAAGACACTTGCCCAAGGTGCCACGCAGTGGGACTGAACCTGGAACCATGTGGTTGGTAAACAAGCTACTTACCACACAGCCACTCCTGCCTTTTTTTAAATTTTTTTTTTTGTCGGAGAAATTCTGAATTCAAATTCTTCCATGCATCAGAAAGTTTTTGTTTCCATGACAAATCCCAATACGATCAGAACCTACACCATCTGAAAGGTACTTCTAAAAAAATATTTATTCATCACTATTCATTTTCAGAAAATTACGAGGAACCAAAAGTCCACGAAGCAGGCGGGGCATAGTTGTGTAGTTATGCCCAATCTAATTTCAGATCGGGCACGGGCAACCTTTTTCGAGAAGCGGGCCGCATGACATATGACTCTTCATCAAGTGAACCACACTATTAAAAAAGGAAAGATTGAAGGTAGTTTTTCGCTAGGCGTGCCATTTACAAAGTTCTACGGAGCAGTCGTGGTTGGAACGGCATTGGTCATAAATCTATCTGCTCGGTAAAAGCCAGCCAGTGGTCAAGTAACGAGAAAACTAAGGGGAAGCCACTCCGGTCTTTTCTCCCTCCTGAAAATGCTGCCTGTTACTCTTACTCTTTTACTCTTTTACTTGTTTCAGTCATTTGACTGCGGCCATGCTGGAGCACCGCCTTTAATCGAGCAAATCGACCCCGGGACTTATTATTCTTTGTAAGCCCAGTACTTATTCTATCGGTCTCTTTTGCCGAAACGCTAAGTGACGGGGACATAAACACACCAGCATCAGTTGTCAAGCGATGCTAGAGGGACAAACACACGCATATATATATATATATATATATATACGACGGGCTTCTTTCAGTTTCCGTCTACCAAATCCACTCAGAAGGCTTTGGTCGGCCCGAGGTTATAGTAGAAGACACTTGCCCAAGGTGCCACGCAGTGGGACTGAACCCAGAACCATGTGGTTGGTAAACAAGCTACTTACCACACAGCCACTCCTGCGCCTATATTCGATCTTAACATAATTCCATTGAAAAAGAAATGCTTCATACGAAACTGAAGCCCATAATTCTCGTCTGCTCCGTTCCTTCGTCCTTAGGATCACTTACAAGGAACTTAAGGGGAATACAGTTTGTTTATCTTAAACGATTCTAAAGGTTTCATTTGATGTGGTTATATTTATGATATCTGAATGTTGTACGCGCGTGTATACACATAAATCATGGGAATGTGGCGATATAGGTTTTCAGAGAGGCGGCGAGCTGGCAGAAACGTTAGCACGCCGGGCGAAATGCGTAGCCGTATTTCGTCTACCGCTACGTTCCGAGTTCAAATTCCGCTGAGGTCGACTTTGCCTTTCATTCTTTCGGGGTCGATAAATTAAGTACCAGTTACGCACTGGGGTCGATGTAATCGACTAAATCCCTTTGTCTGTCCTTGTTTGTCCCCTCTGTGTTTAACCCCTTGTGAGCAATAAAGAAATATATAGGTTTTGAGAGAGAGAGAAAGATAGAAAGAAATGTACAGCGGTTTAATATTACAGATCGTAGTTTACAGGCAAACAGCATATTTGTGAATTAAAAAAAGGACAATGAATGTTTGTGTGTCTGCCTGCCATTCAGTCAAAACAATTCTATGCAAATAGGTTTCTTAGGAAATTGAAGCGCTTAATTCTCCCCCACACCGCTTCTCCATCTATGGGATCAGCAAGGAACGAATTGTTAGGGGGGGGGGGATAACTCTGATGGAATTACTGAATGTTCTGTATCTTCGGTACCATTTTAAAAAAAGAACGATGAATCCGTATTTAATTTATATAACAAACGAATGACATTTATTGTTTCTGATTGGGGCACAGGACTGGAGCGATTTTGAGGGGAAGGGTTATTCGATCCTTGAACTTCAGTGGTACTTTATTTTATCGACCACGGAGAGATGAAAGGCAAAGTTGACCTTGGCAGGATTTGAACTCAGAATGTAAAGAGCCAAATAAATTTCCTCGCAGTAATGGTTACCTCGACGCTCTAACCATTATGCCAGCTTACAGAATATTAGGTGGCTGTGTGGTAAGTAGCTTGCTTACCAATCATATGGTTCCAAGTTCAATCTCACTGAGTGGCACCTTGGCCAAGTGTCTTCTATAGCCCCGGGTCGACCAAAGCCTTGTGAGTGGATTTGGTAGACTGAAACTGAAAGAAGCCCATCATATATATATATGTTTGTTCCCCAACATCACTTGACAACCGATGCTGGTGTGTTTACGTCCCTGTAAGTTAGCGGTTCGGCAAAAGAGACTAATAGAATAAGTACTAAGCTTATATAGAATAAGTCCTGGGGTCGATTTGCCGCAGTTAAATGACTGAATCAAGTAAAAGAATAATATAATTTGGTTTCAATTTTTGCACAAGGCCAGCAATTTCGGGGGTTGGGGTAAGTCTATTGCATCGACCCCAGTGCTTGACTGGTGCTTGTTTTATCGACCCCGAAAGGATAAAAGGCGAAGTCGGCCTCAGTGGAATTTGAACCCAGAACGTAAAGTCAAAAGAAATGCGTAGAATCTTTAGGACGCCGAGCGAAATGGTTAGCGGCATTTCGTCCATCTTAACGTTCTGAGTTCCTATTCTGCCGAGGCCCACTTTTGGGGTCGATAAAATAAGTACGAGTTGTGTACTGGGGTCGATATAATCGACTAGCTCCCATCCCCTAAATTGCTGGCCTTGTGCCAAAATTTGAAATTAATTTCCTTCCGGTTTTGGTCTGGCTGAACCATTACAGCGTTGTCAAAATAAAATAAAAATACTAAAAAAAAAAACCTTGCGATATTTGTTCCAGCCCTTTACGTTCCGGGTTCAAATCCATCCGAGGGCAATATCCATTTCATCCTTTCTGGGGCCTATACAATATAAATATATATATATATATCTATATATATAGTATATATATATATATATATATATATATAGGCGTAGGAGTGGCTGTGTGGTAAGTAGTTTGCTTACCAACCACATGGTTCCGGGTTCAGTCTCTCTGCGTGGTACCTTGGGCAAGTGTCTTCTGTTATAGCCTCGGCCGACCAAAGCTTCGTGAGTGGATTTGGTAGACGGAAACTGAAAAGAAGCCCGTCGTATATATGTATATATATATATATCTATATGTTTGTGTGTCTGTGTTTTTCCCCCCAGCATCACTTGACAGCTGGTGCTGGTGTGGCGGTGCTCCAGCATGGCCGCAGTCAAATGACTGAAACAAGTAGAAGAGTATATATATATATATACACACATAAAGGTCCCTTGGTCAATGGTATCCCCTTTTTCCCCAATACCCAAGTTTCAGGCTTTGTGTTTATGCTAGAAAGTATTAATAATGGGTGTCAAATTCTCGCACGATGGCAACAAGTTCAGGGAAGACGATGAGTCGATTGCATCGACCCCAGTGTTCAACTGGTACTTATTTAATCGAAACCGAAAGGACGAAAGGTAAAGTCGACCTCGGCGGAATTTGAACTCGAAACATAAAGACGGAAGAAATACCGCAAAGCATTTTGCACGGTGCGCTATCGATTCTGTAATCCCGTCGCCTTAGAAGCTATTGATATTATAGCTAAAAGAAATATGGTATTTAATCTAGATACGGGGCTACCAGGCAGCCATGAAGCTGAGTACTGTGGTCCCGGTTGCTGTGTGGTTAAGAAGGTCGCTTTGTAACCGCGCGGTTTCGAGTTCAGTTTCACTGCGTGACAGTTTGGATATGTAAGTGTCATTGAGTAAAATTCGTTGACGGAAACTGCCCGGAAGCCCATCACAAACACACAGAGGGCATCAGCTATTTGAGAACAAAGTTTTTATTTCAGGATAACAAACACATTTATCAGAAAAACCAACATATTTTAATAGAATGTGCTAGACACGTTCTTAAATACGCATAACAAGAGGTTATTCAATGAGATTGCCATCCGTCTCGAAACAGTTTCCGAAACGACTAAATGCATCGATCAGGTGACATCCGGTGTTGGTCTGCTTACATCCACGTAACTCAACGGTTCGGCAAAATGTTCGATAGAATAAGCACCAGACTTTAAAATATGTACTGGGGACGTGTTGTTCGACTATGACCCCGTTCTGGTGGTACTCCAGCATGGTCGCAGTCCTTTGACTGATACAAAAGGTGAAGGTTATATAATTAACAGGCATGGCTGCGTGGTAAGAAGCTTTCTTCCTAACCACATAGATCTCGGGTTCAGTCCCACTGCGTGGCACCTTGAGCAAGTGTCTTCTACTATAGCCTCAGGTTAAGCAAATCCTTGCGAGTGGATTTGGTAGACAGAAACTGAAAGAAGCCCGTCGTGTGTGTGCGTGTGTATCATATTGTTTTACTGGTTTAGTCGAAGAAATCGACCCCAGGACTTATTCTTTGTAAGCCTTGTACTTATTCTATCGGTCTCTTTTGCCGAACCGCTAAGTTACGGGAACGTAAACACACCAGCATCGGTTGTCAAGTGATGTTGGGGGACAAACATGGATATATGATGGGCTTCTTTCAGTTTCCCTCTACCAAACCCACTCCCAAGGCTTTGCTAAGCGATGGTGGGAAGACAAACACACACACATAAATGGCGGTGCCCCAGCATAGCCACAGCACGTGAGCTGAAACTAGATAAAATAAAATAAAATAAAAATAGACATCGTATTCATAAATATATATGACGGGCTTCTTTCAGTTTCCGTCTACCAACTTCAGTCACAAGGCTTTGGTTAACCTGACGCTATAGTAGAAGGTGCCACGTCGTGGGACTGAACTCGGAACCAATGTAGTTGAGAAGAAAACTTCTTTCCACGAAGCCGAACCTGCCAATAATTAAAAAATGCAAACCGAACTACATACTTGTCTCCCTTTGCATTGGTAATCTAAGAGTTATCTACCCTGTTCCATATGCATATGTTATGTACAAAGATGTACCCGTTGATATTTCAGTGTGTAGTCAACATCTACAACATTGTTATTACATTTTATACTTAAAGAATAATTCCCGCTTCTAAAAAACGAATCAAACTAAAAGCATTGAATCTTTTCGGTTTGAACGGCAGTTTTTTCTAGCGGTGTCATATGAAATTGTCACCCATAATTATGACCCTAGTATCGATCTATTGCATTTCAATCTGTTTTAGGATTAGGGTTAGGGGTGGGGGGAAGTGTATCTTTTTTTCTTCACAAATGTAAATAAACCCAATCTGTTTCTTAAACGAGGGACATATTCATACGGCACAGAATGCTTTTTACCTCAATAGACGGTCATTGATTGGTTGAAATTGCCGAAATGCAATAAAAAAAGCAGGAAATATCTTACAAACTATAGAATTTTCTCAATAAAGCCAAGAGAAAAAGATGTTTTATAAATATGTTTTATAAACACATTCTATCAGCATACGAAGTTTAAAACTTTTTAGTTACCTAGAAATTATGTTAAAATCTGCCGTTCAAACCGAAAAGATCCAAAACCTTATTTCAATGTAAAATGCATCAATACTTTCTTGAGTGTCCATTGCTGTAAGATAAATTCTTTTTTGGTGATAAAAATTGTTTGTGATAAAGTTTCACTGCTGCTTGATGAATTTCTGTTCCAACATCATCCCTGTTATTAACGCTGGACTGGGAATCAGAATCGTAGAGATGATGACGTCATATACTCTCTTTTACTCTTTTACTTGTTTCAGTCATTTGACTGCGGCCATGCTGGAGCACCGCCTTTTGTCGAGCAAATCGACCGCGGGACTTATTCTTTGTAAGCCCAGTACTTATTCTATCGGTCTCTTTAGCCGAACCGCTAAGTGACGGGGACGGAAACAC
>NW_021833990.1:27500-47500 GCF_006345805.1 Octopus sinensis | reverse complement strand
CAATGCGTTCGCATTGTTTTTAGCCTTCGAATGACGCCACCCCGCTGGCTAAGCGAGCAGGCCAACAGAAGAAAGAGTGGAAGAAAGAGTGGTGAAAGAGTACAGCAGGGATCACCACCCCCTGCTGGAGCCTCGTGGAGCTTTTTAGGTGTTTTCGCTCAATAAACACACACAACGCTCGGTCTGGGAATCGAAACCGCGATCCTGCGACCGCGAGTCCGCTGCCCTAACCACTAGGCCATTGCGCCTCCAATATATATGGGGTCGATGTAATCGATTTAATCCACTTGTCTGTCCTTGTTTGCCCCTCTATGTTTAGCCCCTGTAGGCAATAAGAATATTATATATATATATATATATATATATATATACACACACAAAATATTAAAATAATATATGTGATTGTTTGTGTGTGTGTGTCAGTCTGTCTATGTGTGCGTAATACATACATACATACATACATACCTACATATATATATATATATAATATATATATATATATATATATCTATATACTATAAAATTGGATTTAATCCTAAATCAATTTTCCCTGTAGTTTGGATTTACTCCCTAATATTATTATTATCAACTTATATATATATATATATATATATATATATATATAATATATATATATATATATATATATATATATATATATATATATATAATATATATATATAAAGTTAATCCAAACAAGAAAACAAAAAGACAACAACGCAAGTATTATTGGACGCTCAGGAAAGAAGGGGAGAAGGAGGGTTTGACGTTTCGTGCGGAGCTCTTCGTCGGAAACATAGGAGAAGGAAAGATCTCGAGACGGGAGGACAGAGGAAAAAAAATCGCCGGTGGTATTCACGAGGTCACATACATATATATATATATATATATATATATATATAGATAGATAGATAGATAGATATAGATATATAAACACAATACTCAAATTATAACTAATAACTATGAAAATATGTTTGTGTGTCTCCGTGTGTTTTTGTGCACGCGCGTGTGTGTGTAGCATATATATACATATATATATATATATGTTCTTTTACTCTTTTACTTGTTTCACTGATCTGATTGCGGCAATGCTGGATCACCAGCTTAATCGAATAAATCGATACAAGACTTATTCTTTGCACGCCTGCTACTTATTCTATCCCAATGTTTTTGCCGAACTGCTAAGTGTCGGGGACATAAATACACCAACAACGGTTGCCAAGCGAAGGGGGACGGGGGACAAACACTGACGCAAACAACAAACGCATATATATATATATATATAATATATATATATATATATATATATATATATTATATATATATATATATGCGAGGGGATTCTTTCAGTTTCCATCTACCAAATCCACTCTCAGGGCTTGGTCGATTCGAGGCTACAGTGGGAGACACTTGCCCAAGGTGCCACGTAGTAGGACTGAACCCAGAACTAATACATACGCGGTGAAGCTACACATTAGCGTCGTGTTTTTAGGTTCGCTATTTCCTAGTAAATATCGGTACTTAGTTGTGCCATTTATTTACTAATTTGTGTATTTTTCCCTCACGGGCTACTTTTAACTGGAAGGCGATACTTTGTATTGGCATTACTGATATTTTGAAACTTCTTCACCCGTTTCTCGTACTGTTAGCGTTCCGCATTTCAGTCGAGTGTGATAGTTTAATGTGGTAACATCGTAGATTTTGTCTTGGTATATGTTTGGCTGATGAAGTAAAACAAAATATGGGTGAGACATATCTTGTAAAAACTGAAACCTGCAGGTCCCACATTGTCCTTTTTCCGTGTTTCATCTTTCAGATGTTCCCCTGGAGGTAAGACGTTTTTTTTACTCTAGTTTTTGCACACACGCATTTTGCTAATACATACGCGGTGAAGCTCTACACATTAGCGTCGTATTTTTTACGTTCGCTATTTCCAGTAAATATCGTACTTATTTGTGCATTTATTTACTAATTTGTGTGTATGATATATATACTATATATATATATATATATATATATATATATATATATATATATATATATAATATATTATTTATAGCATATAAGAAAATGGAGTGATACCAAACGGCAATCATCATCCGGTAGACGTTCCAGTGTGTCTCTTTATTCCAAAGCATTAGAAAGTATTAGAAGAAACATACACATGTAGGAACCATGTGTTACACACTCATGTATTAATATTACAGGAAGAGAAAAAGATCAGTTCCTTACGCCGTTTCTGCTAAGAGGCAACGAAATCCTCCATGCCATCTCCATCTCTTCAGTGGTTCTGTAGGATGGGCAGATAAGTTTTGGATGATGAGTGTGCCTCTAGGCTGCTTCAGAGGGTCTAAGTGTTAGGAGGGCTAATACATATAATTAACAATTAACAATAGGTGCAGTGTAATTTGTCATTATAGAAAAGAGCAGAAAAACAAGGAGCAAACATGAGACTGTGAGAGAGGACAACTTATTGAAATGAATTAGGTACAGAAAGGGGAAAAAGCTACGAACTTCCCTTGGTGTAATCCAGGATCCATGTTATTCCATCCAATGGTGGATAGATGAGTATAGTCGTTCTTGGGAGGAGTTTTTAGGAAGGGCGAATTTAGGCATTAGTTCGCATTATGTTTGCATAGAAATTCACATTATGTTTACATAGAAATAAAGTGGTGGATTTGAAGGAACCGTCCGTGTTACAGAGGTGAAAGTTCATATGTAAAGTGCCAGCTAGTAGGTTCGAATTTGCGGAAGGAATGGCATAAGCAGCCTATGATGGTGACCCACCCTGGGAAAATTTGGTATATAAGCGTACTAATGAGAGTAAGGAACCAGATGGTGACTAAAAGGCACTATCCCTTAGTTGTTGGCTTCACAACCCCTAACAGAAATATATATTATATATACACACACAAAACAATATTATTAAAATTAATAATTTTAACGGCGGCGCATCAGCATGGCCGCAGTTCTGACATGAAACTAAAAAAACTTATTATCGAAAATATATTTGTTTTTGTTTGTTGAGTGTTGTGTGGTGCGTTGTGCTTGCGTGTGTGATTATATACACCACACAGACAGACAGACACAACACATTATATATATATATATATATATATATATATATATATATATACTATACACACAATATTAAAATTTTATAATATCTACGAAACTATGTTTGTGTATGTGTGTGTTTGTGCGTGCGTGTGTGTGTGTTTGTGTGTGTTTGTTGTGTGTTTATGTGTTTATGTTCATATGTTTGTGCGCGCGTGTGTGTGTGAAGCGCTTGGCTTAGTGGTCAGTTTTATTCGGCTCCCGATCATAAGGATATATTGTCGGTCGCGAGATCTACCTGGATTTTGCAGAAGATCAGCGTGGAGGAAGAAAAGAAGAAAAAATCCTAATATCCTTAGATGCCGAGAACTTTCCTAAGTATCTTAGCTGTCCCTAATAACACTGATTTCTGGAGAGAGGGGACAGGGAGAGAGAGAGAGAGAGAGAGAGAGGGCAGAATAGAAAGTTGTCAGCCATAATTTATGCATAAATTAAAACTTACAGCTTAATTGACAGGGAAGTCGTCGCATGTTTACGTTCGGTCTGGGTAAACATCCTAAACCAGCGAAGCAGTAATAAAAGTGATTGTAATTATTATATCGGTTTCAAAATTTGGCACAAGGCCAGCAACTTTTCGGGCGAGGCTGTCACTCGTTTGTAACGACCACAGTGCTTGACTGATCGACCTTGAAATGATGAAAGGCAAATTTGAACTCCTGACGTACAGACAGATGAAACGCCGCAAAACATTTCACCAGACGTGCAAACGATTCCGCCAGCTCGACGCCTCACACTCGATTAATATCAAGTATTGCTCACAGTAAAACTCATTGAGACCTTGAAATTATACTGCAACCTCTCTCCTCTCTCTGGTGTAAAGAGGAATAAGAAAGTTTTTAATATTTTTTATCTAAACAAGGATGTGTATGAACTATAATTATAGTTTTTGGGGTTTTCTGTTCACTGCACTTAGTTATTTGAAGTGCTGGTCAAGTAACTCTGTTAATTGTTAATTATATGTATTAGCCCTCCTAACCAATATGAGCCAGAAAAATACGAGATGGCTACTTAAATGAAAGAACTTATATGAAAGAGAAGAGCAGTACTTCAGATAATTTATTCAATAAATGTCTCTTTTATATTAGGTTTATTCTTATTGTTATCGGAACATTGGTTTGAATATCGCCCAATCTGAAAAAAATATCTGAAAACTTTAGGAATAGCCTACAATCTATTGTATTGCAAAAGTCGGCATTAGCTGGAACTGCATGCCTATGCGTAAAATGCTGTCTGTCTGAGGTTCTTGTTGTGACTTGACAAATAGTACAAACCCCCGGTAGACACGATATCTTCAGTCACACAACCTCACGATAATGTATATTGTGCGATGTCGATGATGATGATGATGATGTGATGATGATTTATGATGATGATGATAAGATGAAATGTTATTATTTAGTGAAGAGCAGTGAAAGCCATCAGTGAAACTGGGGTAAAATATACGAAGCCCAGTATACCCATCATGACTACCCGTCTGATAAGGGTACACTAGACACATGCATCACAACCATATGTGTGCGAGATGGTGATCTCATATTAAGATAAATAGCACATGACCTTGTAGGTGGGACCCAGTAAGAATTTTCTTCTGGTAGAGTAGCCCATCCCGTTTCAAAAGGTCCCTGAATAAGGGTGTTTAAGGATGTTGAACGAAACACGCATGTTTCCAGAGTGAATTAATCAACTCCCAAGAATCCCTCTCAACACATGGCTATGATGCTCCCCCACTACTTTGCTTTTGAACAGAGATGCACATATCGTCAGCCACTAAGGGACATGGTCAACTGGTTAAGGTCAAACAACTGTCAAGCAAATGGACAGCAAATGGAGCTTATAAAACCTTTGTAGCATTTATGAGTTCATCCGCCTGCCTTGTTCTACTACTCAATAAGAAACACTTTCTTTTAAATTACACACATTATCTAGATTCCTGCATGTGCAGTTCATTTCAGATATGATCAGGGTAAGATTCATCTCAAGTTATACACATTTTGATACAATAATTTACATTCCTAAATTCGAGTCATGAAAAATCTCTATTTCTTGCAGCCAAGAAATTCACAAAAATTCATTCGAGTTCAATTACGAAATATTACAACTAAATAGGAACTTGCAAAGCACAAAATACAATATGACCTCTGCTCCGCTGGCCACAACATTTGTTTTTCTAGTAAATAAATGATAAAATAGATTTACATTCATTTTAAGTAAATACTTTTTATTTCAAATATTTACAAAATACGAAACTAAAATGAATCTTCAATATTTTATGACTTCTATCTATCTTGTTTTTCTCTTACAGAAAACGAAATATTGGCTGCCATGCAGATGACGATAACAACAAGCAGTTCACTTTTCCTTGTGATTACTTTTATTGTCGTTCAAATATCACTAAACATAGAAGCGAAGGAACTTGGAAATAACTGTGAAATAAGATTTCCCCATGTTCATAAGATTTTATCTAGTTTAGTAAGATCAGACAAAAGGGTTTTCAATCTCGATGTCCATTTATCCGACAAAAAACTTGATGACCTTCTGAAACCCGTACGACTGGATTATTTCGCAAACGCGAGACAATTTACCTGGATTCCAGACGAACCAGATGGTTTAATAGCGTATAAGAATTTCTATTATGATTTTTAAATTTACTCTTTGAATTTATTAGGAGCTTACATTGCTACTCCAAGGGTTGATATCGATATAAATTGTGGGAAAGAAAATATTCAGAGATATGATTTAATACATTTGATTTTCCAGGAATTGAAGAAAATCTCAGTGATCGATACATTAAAAATGGGAGAATCTGGTTACATGTGTTTTCTAATAAATTTATCTCAGGATATGAAGAAGAACAGCCCTGAGTCATTAAAAGCTAACAGAAGAATCGGTATAAATAGAGAGTTGGTGAAGAACTATTGCTGTAAACTCTATAAAAATGAAAGCTATGTTTATTACCCAAAACCCAAAATCATTGTTTCTGGAAATATCATGGAAAATAGTATGTTTCTCAATATGCAAATATCGTCGGAACTGTTGTATGGGCATATTTTCCCTTAATTATTAGTGTTCTTTCACTAACGAAATCACCTTCATTTCCCATCAAACACATTGCCATACCAATTAGAATGGATCAACGAAAACCATAATACTTACAATTTCCCCCTTTTCTGTCTTGGTTATTTTGCTTTCATCATTCCACTTTCTTGGCCTCAAAATTAAGAAGATTCTTTTTTATTCTATCTTCTCTTTCAATAATTTTCCTGGATCTTTTGATGCATTACTTCTTTTTATATGAAACAATAGAAATTCTTTACCAGGATGGTATACCATTGGGACATCGCGCCTTAATATTCGGAATCCCAGAAAGTTATGAGAATACTGATGGCTGGTTTGGTGGTCCCTTTGTGTGGTTAATCTGTTACGTATGTTTCTATTTTATCCTCTTCGTTCTTCCCAGTCGAGCAAGTGAGACTGTCGCTTATAATACATTACACCAAGGATCCACTTTCACGTTTCTCATTCAAAATATGAGATTATTACAGAAGTATGGCAATTTAAATGTTTCTACACTACAGGATTATGATCTACTCTATGCAGTAATGAAAGCTAATATTTCTCTGGCTCTAAACCCAAATTTCTGGTATTTAATAATTTATACTTGGATTAACCGTATAAAGAAAATTTGGAGAAATATTTTCTGGAAATTCATTACACTTTGGCTCTTTGTTTCCATTACAATTTTAATTGCTGTATTTTCTGTCTGCGAATTATTTCTGTGCCTCGTTTATTATGGAATCCAATTAATTATCTGAGTTTAACTTTACCTTTCATTATTCTAAAGTTTATATCTTCTCACTCTGTACGAATAATTCTCGTATTTTCAAGATTACTGCTGTATTTTTTACTTGTCTATTGCTTTCCATTGTATTTTTTATGGACTCTCGTTACAATCTATAATTTCTTACAAGTTTTCAATCATCATGCAATTTCATATTTACGATAGCTGCTACAATTCTTACTGAACCTGATAATGTCAGTGACGTATGGTTGTTTGCCATGTTTTTTGTGTATACCGTTGCAATTGTGAACGCCATCATAAAGCAGTATAACTCAATAATAGTTTCAGTCTATAAAACTCACCTCACCAAAACTGTTTGTCCAAGTTTGGTTCAGTCAAGCTATGGAGAGGAATTCATAAACGCTAAGCTGTTCAAGACAATTGTTAACATCATTTTCCATTGAGATACGAGATTGGTAAATCCATTATAAAACTGTTTCTATATCGTATCTTTTTTCTTTGCTTGCAACAATATAATAAGTCGAGAAGACTTGAACTTATCAGCGTTCACAAGGATTACTTTGATATTGATGACGTCTATGATACCTAAATTGTTGTCTATAATAAATACAAATCGTAGGTTAACAATAACCATGTTAGATAAAATTATCGAAAGAATTAATGCATATGCCGGAGACGTTAATCCAGTTATTTGATATTCTTTAATAAGATTAAAGGTACTTCAGGGTCTTTTATGGATTATTAACTACAGTGTATAATATAATAATGATGATGATGATGATGATGATGATAATAATAATAAAATAATTATAATAATAATAATAATAATAATAATAATAATAATAATAATAATAATAATAATAATAATAATAATAATAATAATAATAATAAGCACTGGACAAGCACCTGCACGAAAACAAACTGTTCCCAGAAGAGCAGAAAGGATGCCGCAAAGGCTCATATGGCTGTAAAGATCAACTAATGATTAATAAAGCCTAACTGAAGACAGCCACAGAAAGAAGAAAGGCCAAATGACAAACAGCTGGAAACACTATTAAAGACAGTTCATGGATTTACCAAAAAAATAGATATGAAATTTGGATTAGAAAAATGCGCCAAAGTAACCCTGAAAAGCGGAAAACTAGTTAAGAGTAACAACATCACACTAGATAAAACCAATGAAATAAAAGAATTAGACCAAAGCCAAACTTACAAATACTTAGGAATCCATGAACTAGATAAGACACAACACACACAAATGAAAGAGAAAATAAAAAAAGAATATTATAGACGAGTTAGATCAATACTAAACACAGAGCTCAATGCTAAAAACAAGATAATAGGTATCAACACTTTAGCTGTCCCAGTTATAGTTACAGCTACAATATCCTTAACTGGACACGAAATGAACTGACCAAAATAGATAGGAAAACAAGAAAAATAATGACAGGATCTAGGATGCATCACCCAAAATCTGACATAGAAAGACTATATATACAACGTATAGAAGGTGGTAGAGGCCTTATACAGCTGGAAAACTACTATAAAATAACCACCATAGGACTGCAAAAATATCTACTTCAGAAGGAAGGAAAACTGATCCAGATAGCGGCAAAACACGAGCAAAACAAAAAAACTGTTCTCAGTATTTAAGGAAGCTGACAAATACAAACAAGAAATCATACCACCTAATAAACAAGAAGAAGAAGAAGAAGATGAAGAAACAACAAAAGCTATAAAACAAATGAAATCCAAACTAAAAATAGAACAGCAACGAACCATGATAAAACGATGGCAAGAAAAGCCCCTTCATGGTAAATACTGGACTAAACTAAGCGCAAAAGAAATAGACAAAGAAAAATCCCAGCAATGGTTGAGAAGCTCAGACTCAAAGCAGAAACAGAGGGATTTTTAATTGCAGCACAAGACCAAAGCCTCCCCACCAGAAATTACCAAAAACATGTAATGAAAAGAAATATTACAAGTAACTGCAGAATATGTGGAGATGGACAAGAAACAATAAATCATATTATCTCTGGCTGCCCAGTCCTGGCTAAGAAGGAATATATTCACAGACATGACAGAGTTGGAACCTACATACATTGGAAGCTATGCCAACATTATGGAATAACAACAGAAAAAAGATGGTATAGGCACACACCAGAAAAGGTCACAGAAAACGTGAAAGCAACCATACTCTGGGATATGCCGATACACACGGATAGAGAAATTAAGGCCAACAGACCAGATATAGTTGTCAGAGATCATGAAGAAAAACAATGCTTTCTAATTGATGTATCAATACGGCAGATGACAACGTGTCTCTAAAAGAAATGGAGAAACTCTCAAAATACAAAGACCTGGAAATAGAGGTAACTAGAATGTGGAATCTGAAAACAGAAACAATTCCTATCATAGTAGGTGCATTAGGCATGATAAGAAAATATTCAGACAAATACATAACAAAAACACCAGGACTTACAAACACATATAACATACAGAAATTGCACTACTAGGCACTGCACACCTCCTACGCAGAACACTTTCCATACAATAACCATCAGAGCATCACAACAAATCACAGCACATACCCAAGGCACACAGAGCTGCGCTCGGTAGTGAAGTGAAAGCACGCTATAAAAATAAGACTACTGAATAATGATAATAATAATAATAATAATAAGGATAATAATAATAATAATAATACTCAGTAACAAAACAGGCAAAGGAATATCTAAGTGAATTCCGAATACAACAAATTTCGGAATTAGAGATAGTCATACGAGAAAAAAGCACAGAAAAATCTAAGCGCATGAAAACCCGTGCCAAAACTGCGGCCTTAGATATTCTGAATAATAAATGGTAAGAAAAACCTCTTTATGGCAAATACCCAAAGAGAGCGAATAATGCAGATATTGACAAAGCGCTGACCCAACAATCGTTAATGGCCTATGGCTTAAAATCTGAAAAAGAAGGGTTTATCATAGCAGCTCAATATCAATGCCTACCAACAAGAAACTACCAGGCCAACATATTAAAGAACGGCAGTAGCCCAACATGTCGTGTATGTCGACAACAAAATGAAACCATTGACCATGTTGTCTCCAAGTGCAGTCTTCTAGCGCCTACAGAGTACCTCAACAGGCATGATAGAGCTGCACAATATATTCACTGGGTAATTTGCAAAAACCTGGATTTGCCCCAATGAAAAAAACTGGTGGGAACACAATCCACCTCCAGTGTGCTTGAAAATGACCACATCTCACTCCTCTGGAACTTCACCATTCAAACTGACAGAAAAATAGATGCAAATAGGCCAGACATCATATTAAAAGACTTCAAATAAAGAACATGCCTCCTCATTGATATGACTGTCCCAATCGATATAAACGTATCTGTCAAGAGCTACCAAAAACTGAGCAAATATAAAGATCTTGAAATAGAAATCAGCAAAATGTGGAAGCTGAAGACTAAAACAATACCTGTTGTCATAGGTTCCCTGGGAATGATAGCGAAAGGGGCTGATTGCTACCTAACTCAGATACCAGGAAACCCCAAAATGGCAGAAATTCAAAAGATAGTGCTCATGGGAACTGCTCATATCCTACGCAAAATACTCTCTATGTAATCTCAAGGTTTAAAACAAACATTTTTTTCTTTTTTTTTAAATTTATTTATTAGACATTCACTAGTACAACACAAAAAAACCCCCAAATATATGGCACACTAGGCATAACAATAACATGAACTTCCAACCTGTTGTCTCTTGAGGTCTCTGGGTGAGACTTGGAGCCAACTTGTACAAACATAAAGCAAAAGTCAAACATATTATAATAATAATAATAATAATAATAATAATAATAATAATAATAATAATAATAATAATAATAATGATAATAATAATAATAATAATAATAATAATAATAATAATAATAACAATAACAATAACAACAACAACAACAACAACAACAACAACAACAACAACAACAACAATAATAATAATAATAATAATAATAATAATAATAATGATGATGATGATGATGATGATGATGATGATGATGATGATGATGATATAATAATAATAATAACAACAACAACAACAACAACAACAACAACAACAACAATAACAATAACAATAACAATAATAATAATAATAATAATAATAATAATAATAATAATAATAATAATAATAATGATGCAGTACCAGGCAGTGGCTCTCATGGCTTCTGATCTTAACTGATTGGAAGTGTATCATGTACATTGTTTTGTCTTGGTATAAAAGAGGGCTACAGCAAATATTCTGCTCAATACCACAGATTTGCTTGACAGTTGTTTGACCGTAACCAGTTGAGCATGTCCCTTAGTGGCTGACGATATGTGCATCTCTGATCATGAGCAGAAGTAGTGGGGGAGCATCATAGCCATGTGTTGAGAGGGATTCTTTGGGGTTTGAATAGTTCACCTCTGGAAACATGGGTAGTTCTTTCAACATCCTTAAACAACCCTTATTCAGGGACCGTTTGAGCGGGATGGGCTACTCAACCTGAAGAAAATTCTAATTGGGCCCCACCTGCAAGGTCATGTGCTGTTTATCTTGATATGCGATCACCATGTCGCGCACATATGGTTGTGATGCATGTGCCTGGTGTACCTTTATCAGACGGGTAGTCATGATGGGTATATTGGGCTTCGTATATTTTACCCCAGTGTCACTTTGATGGCATGCACTGCTCTCTCACTCAATAATAATAATAATAATAATGATAATAATAATAATAATAATAATATTAATAATAATAATAATAATAATAATAATAATAATAATAATGATGATGATGATGATGATGGGATGATGATGATGATGATGATGATGATGATGATGATGATGATGATGATGATGATGATGATAATAATAATAATAATAATAATAATAATAATAATAATAATGATGATGATGATGATGATGATGATGATGATGTGATGATGATGATGATGATGATGATGATGATGATGATGATGATGATGATGATGATAATAATAATAATAATAATAATAATAATAATAATAATAATAATAATAATAAATGCCCTGATGCAGTACCAGCAGTGGCTCTCATGGCTTCTGATCTTAACTGATTGGAAGTGTTATCATGTACATTGTTTTGTCTTGGTATAAAAGATGGGCTACAGCAAATATTCTGCTCAATACCACAGATTTGCTTGTCAATTGTTTGACCTTAACCAGTTGAGCATGTCCCTTAGTGGCTGACGATATGTGCATCTCTGATCACGAGCAGAAGTAGTGGGGGAGCATCATAGCCATGTGTTGAGAGTGATTCTTTGGGGTTTGAATAGTTCACCTCTGGAAACATGAGTGGTTCTTTCAACATCCTTAAACAACCCTTATTCAGGGACCGTTTGAGCGGGATGGGCTACTCAACCTGAGAAAATTCTAATTGGGCCCCACCTGCAAGGTCATGTGCTGTTATCTTGATATGAGATCACCATGTCGCGCACATATGGTTGTGATGCATGTGCCTGGTGTACCTTTATCAGACGGGTAGTCATGATGGGTATATTGGGCTTCGTATATTTTACCCCAGTGTCACTTTGATGGCATGCACTGCTCTCTCACTCAATAATAATAATAATATAATAATAAAATAATAATAATAATAATAATAATAATAATAATATAAAATAATAATATAATAATAATAATAATAATAATAATAACAATATAATAATAATAATAATAATATTAATAATAATAATAATAATAATAATAATAATAATAATAATAATGATGATGATAATGATGATGATGATGATGATGATGATGATGATGATGATGATGATGATGATGATGATGATAATAATAATAATAATAATAATAATAATAATAATAATAATAAATTAGAGCGCCAGCCTTCACAGCGGTGGACGTGTTCCTCCTCGCTGCTCTGACAATTCAGTAGCCGAAAGCCATAGAAACACTAATATGACCCAGTTTAGCAACGGGGAAAAAAAATAACTCTCAAAGACTGGAATATCTACAATATCTTGTGAGTATTTAAAATTCTCTTCAAAATAAGTTAAGAAATTTACAAATTTACATATCTACAGTTTTCAAACACACAATCGATCAGCTTTAAAATCTTTAATACCCACAATGCCTCTGTAAACATCCTTTTAATTCTTTCTAAAAACATCACTCTTTTCTTTGTGTGGACTTACAAAAGACTACCTTTGGTGAACCTTAAAACTTTCTATGAAAATCTGACTTATCTGTGCTTCCTCCCTGAATATTCAAATATAGATGTAAACATATACTTTTTATTGCAAAAACACGCCTGTTCTTCTAACTGGACATACAAACATCTCTAGAAAAGTCAACTTCAATCTCTACAATATTACCTTACCCGAAATATGCAAACACTTTTGTATTGCAATAACACAAACGCACATGGAAAAAAAATAATGATACTAATTATAGATTCTCTCTGGTCGAACACAACTTCTCTATTCACAAATAATACAGAACAGAGTAACTCGGCCCTTCCTTAATTTTTCTTAAGGTTAAGGTCACTGTTCGCTGCTGAACTTTTTGACCGATAGGACCCCTATCCCACCTAAAAAAAAAAGATTACATGAGCCACATTTACTACTACTACTACTACTACTACTACTGCTGCTACAACTGCTACTGCTGCTGCTGCCACTACTGCTGTTGCTGCTGCTACTACTACTGCTGCTGCTGCTACAACTACGGCCACTACTACTGCTGCTGTAGCTGCTGCTACCACTGCTGCTGCTGTCACTGCTACTACTACATTGCTACCATTGCTGCTGCTACTGCTCCTGCTGCTGCTACATGCTGCTGCTACAACCACGGCCCTACTGTTGCTGTTGCTGCTACTATACTATTGCTACCATTGCTGCTGCTTTGCTGCTGCTGCCACCGCTGCTACTACTACTACTGGTACTACCACTGCTGCTGCTGATGCTGTTGCTGCGGTCATTACTATTGCTACTACCACTGCCGCTGCAGCTGCTGACAATGATATTGCTGCTGCTATAACTACTGGGGCTGCTAATGATGATAAATGAGGCCCCTATATGAAAATTAGTGGTTAAATCTTTTATTTATTTTTTATTTTATTTTATCTATTTATTTATTTTTTAATGAAAACTTAATAATAATTTAACTTTACTTGAAAAGAAAATTTCTAACAGTACACCGAATCGGTTGCCCAATGGTTATACAGGAAGCGCGTCCGTCAGGAGGCTGCCAGCTTGATGGCGAAAAATTTTCAAATGGCTGAATATCTTCCCCGAATACGAACCTGGAAGGTCACTTAAACGGGATTTGTCCCAAATTAAGCCCCTAAAGTTCACCACCACAACGACCAGAAAATCAAAAAAGTAAAAGAACTAAATGGAACTGGGAAGAATATAAAGAAGATATATGCTTATTAATTTGCATTAAGTAGACCAGCCCAAGGAGGAGCCGGAATCCAGCTAGCAGACCAAACCTGGATGAAAGCAGTTTAGCAAATGTTAGAAGAGATATCTTCAGAAATACCAGACTCACAGATGCAGAATTAACCTCTATTAAATAAGTGGTAGAGAATGACCTAAATATAAGTCAGGAAAGAAATAACGAAGCTGAGGAGAGGAATGTTGGCCACAAGCATTGACTGAAAGGCGACCATCTGCCGAAACGACTCAAGATCCTGAAGAAGTAGGAAAATATAATGACCCTAGAAAAAACAGCCCGGAAAATGATGTCGAAACAGAATTTGAAGACCTCATGTTTGTTGAACAACACAGAAAATCTATCATTGAAATGAAGCAAGAAGTTCTGAATGAGCTTGCAGTTGTAGGCCATACAACTATGAATGATAGGGAACCACTCCATAAACTCTCAAATGCACACCAACATAAAACACAAATTGGCAACTGCGTTACACAGGAAATCATACAACAACTAAAACCTGATCTTAATAAATTAAATGAAATTATTTACTCTGTCGTTAAGGTAATCGAAAGACGCTGTTTAACACCCAAAAAGCCAACAATACCAAATTCGAAGAGAAAATCAAATTGGAGGAGTAGAATTGAAACTGAAATTGAATAATTGCGAAGGGAGATATCAATATAACTGAGCTAATCTCTGGAAATTATGTAAGATCAAGAAAAGGCAGGAAGATATGAGAAAATATGGACACTCAACAAGAGAAGAACTAATGTCAGCGAAAGAAACACTTAAACAAAAAGTTCAAGCAAAAGCTCAGAGAATACGCAGACTTGAGAAAAGAATCAGATGCTACAAACAAAATAAGATGTTCAAATCCAATGCTAAATCATTTTACAGGGAAATAGGGAAAGAAAAAATAACCATTGAAAATCCACCCCTAATGGAAGAAGTTGAACACTTTTGGAAGGGGATCTGGAGTGATGAGAAACCATACAATGAAAATGCAGAGTGGATCAAACGCACCCAAGATGACTACAAAAATCTACAAGAACAGGTATGGGAAGACATCTCAATCGCCGACCTAAGGAGGGCACTAACGAAGGCTCATAAGTGGAAATCCCCTGGTATTGATAGAGTACCAAATTTCTGGCTCTCATCACTCTCGTCCGCACACAAAATGTTAGTAATACTATTTAATAGTATTATGAAAGACCCGGAAAAACACCACATTGGATGGCAAATAGTATTACTTACCTCCTCCCAAAAATAACAAAACGAAAGACCCCAAAACTACCGGCCTATAACATGTTTATCTACTACCTAGAAGATCTTGACATCTATTCTAGTAGAGAAAACATATACGTTTATGGAAGAGAATAACCTCATTCCCAATGCAGACGAGGCTCATATGGATGCAAAGTTCAGCTCTTAACTAATCGCATGATCCTTGAGAACTGCCATAACAAGCGCAGAAATCTCAGCTCTTCATGGATTGATTTGACAGCATACCACATTCGTGGATTCTGAAATCGCTGTACATTTTCAAAATTTCTCTTGTGATATCAGATTTTTAAAGTAATATGTCACTATGGAACACGAAGCTCCAATTATATCATTCTAAGGGAGTATTGCACTCAAACAACATTAGCATAAACTGTGGAAATTTCCAAGGTGACTCACTTTCACCCCTGATTTTCTGCATTGCACTTATACCACTCTCAAGTGAACTGAATAGAACAGGATATGGCTACAAAATTGACAACAGAAAAATAAGCCATCTATTTTATATGGATGACTAAAGCTATATGGCAAAGATGATGAAGAGCTTGAAGCATTATTACATACTGTGAAAGGATTCAGTGATGATATCGGGATGGAGTTTGGCCTTGAAAAGTGTGACAAAGCCACTTTTAAGAAAAGGAAATTGGTAAAGTCTAGTTCAATCGAATTAGATGTCGAAATAGTAATAAAGGAACTTGAGCAGGAACAAACCTATAAATACCTAGGAATAAATGAAGGCTCTGGTATCCAGCATGAAAGCATGAAAGAGAAGGTTAGGAAGGAATGTTATAGAAGAGTTCGAGCAGTCCTGAAGTCTGAGCTGAATGCATATAATAAGGTGTTAGCCATAAATTCCTTAGCAGTACCAGTTGTTCTATATAGCTTCAATGTGCTTAACTGGAATACCAGTGAAATAATGAAAATTGACAGAAAAATCCGCAAGCTACTGACTTGTAATAAGATGCACCATCCAAAGGCAGACGTGGATCGCCTTTACCTTCCCAGAGTTCAGGGAGGTCGAGGTTTGATCCAGCTTCAACTTATGTACAAAACCACCACAATCGAACTGGCCAAATACCTTGAAACAACCAACGATTGGATGCTAAAACTTGTTGAAAAACATGAAAGACCGAAAAAACTTCACTCTATTCTCAAAGAGAGCAAACAATTCGCTGCTGATCTTAGATACACACCAGATTGATCAGGCTGAAGGAAATACGCCAACTGCAGCTGCAAGGAAACAGATGGGAACAGAAACCTCTCCATGGCAAGTACGTGGCCCGTAGCAAACAAGCTGATGTCGACCAGAAACACACGCACCAATGGTTACGAAGCTCAGGGCTAAAAGCAGAGAGTGAAGGTTTCATATTAGCTGCTCAAGACCAAAGCTTATTAACCCGGAACTACCAAGCCAATGTGATGAAAAATGGAGCTGACCCAAAATGCTGATTCTGTAACGAGGAGACTGAAACAACAGACAACCTAATCTCAGGGTGTAGAGTCTTAGCACCTTCAGAATATAAAGCAAGACATGACAGAGTCGGCCAGTATTTACATTGGACAATATGTGGCATTATAAAATCAAAACCGCTGACAAATGGTATAAACATCATCCTGAAGCTGTGACTGAGGGAGAAAATGTGTCGATTCTATGGGACTTCCCCGTGAGGACCGACAAGACTATAAAAGCTAATAAACCGGATATTATTATAATAGATCAGACAAAAAGGATGTGTTTATTAATTGACAAGAGTATTCCCTGTGATCACAATATAGTGGCGAAAGAATTTGACAAGATTAGTAAATATAAAGACCTGCTAATAGAAACTGAAAAAATGTGGCATCTCGAGGTGACTACAGTACCAGTGATTGTAGGATCTGTAGGAATGATAAAAAAAGGTACTGAAACCTATTTGAAAATGATTCCAGGCTCACCATCCCTACAAGGAAGTGCAAAAAATCGTGTTAACTGGAACGGCTCATGTACTGAGAAGAGCACTATCGCTTTGAAAATAACATCCATCCATGAATTTATTTATTTATTAATTTTTAAATACATATTTTATCTGTGAATTTGCGTGTGTAATCTGGGAATGCATACAATGAGCTTCTCTTCCCTAGGTGTATGGAAAACACTCGGCGAGAAACGGAAGAAATTTGAAGAAAGAAGGAAAAAATAATAATAATATTAATATTGCTGGTTCAGGACATTCTCACAGTCACAACGACACTCAGCTCCCTCCTCCCTTCCCACTCTCTCATATATGTATATATATATGTAGTGGTCTATGTAGCTAAATAGTTGAATGATGTCCCTTGCAAGAAGGTTTATAGAGTAGTCTCCCTTCACTGAGGTTCTGGAAACATCTGTGCCATGAAAGCGGATTCTTTATTATTCAAGAAGCTTAATGTTTCTCTTGGAAGTTTCTAGAATATCTAGCGTTCCATTAATAAAAACAGCTTGCTAACCCTGCTTTCACTTCTCAGTCGATTAGACTTAGAGCCATTCACGTCATTGCTATGTCTGTCTGTTTCTCTACGCCACATGACTGAAAATCACCACGTAGCTGTTATTTCCATATTTCCTATCTCTGATCTGTCTTGCATAGATTATTTAATTCAATTAGATTCTACATTTTGATTACGTATCATCAACGACCATTAAATAAAATACATTTTTACGTAGTAAATATTGTTTTTGAATTTATTCATGATCTCTCTATGAAATCTTGTAAACATACACGTATCCATATCAGCACCTGGAACTGAATATATATTCCCACTACATAAATTGATGGCCCCGGCGTGATACGAAGACGCAGCCTTCTGTTACTACTCATCAGTCAACCAGACGAAGTTCGTGCCAGTCACGAGGCCAAACATCCCTGAAAGTTTCATGCGAATCCATCCACCGGTTCTTGAGAATCTTGTCCACGGACAGACTAACAAACACGACTTAAAAAATACATCTTCCTTAAGGAAGGCGGATGTAATGAAAGAACAAGGTAAACAATAGATTGTTGATCTACGAAATTATTAATCAGTTATGTTCTGTTGCTTATCACACACCAACAAACAAATGAGTAACCCTCACCACACCAACCAAGTCCACCGAAAAAAAAATGGAAACAATGTTTAGAGACAGATGAAATGAGTATAAATGAATTAGTCTGGAAGAGGAGCGGAGAGCTGAGAGTAGAAACGTGGTAGCAGGAAGAGGAGATGAGAATAAATTAATTAACCAATAATTACATCGCAACCAATCAGTTGCTCAATGAATGTCACAGATACTCGTTCACAGGAAAGTAGGGGGTCGTTCATTGGGAAGGAAAATCTGGGGAGAAGTAAAGGGTTTGATTCAGATTGCAGGTTTTGAGAAACGATATGATGGAATTATTGTCTCTCGATTTAAACAGAAACCAAAGGGATCAATGGTGAGAATTTTGTGATTGTAACAAAGCTGAAGAGAGGAAAGCAGCCAAAAGAGAATTGATTGTCGGATGGTAGAACCAAAACTGTCTTTCTATGTAGGTAACTTATTGACTTTTACTATCAAACTTACAACGGGAAGTAAACATACCAAGTTGAGTGCACTGGTAGAAGAAAAAAAAATGATACTCAAAAATAATATCGATCAATTGGCGATAAACTGCTGATTAATTGCTTGTTAGAATCTCACGTGTAACATTTATACAAGCTGTGTGAACCATTAAGGGTCGGCTGTTTGCGATAGTGTGATAATATCAGAGTTGAACAAGCATCTGGGAAGACTTTGTGCACCTGTTGACCATCTTTTAATTAGTAAAGTTATGAGGTGTGGTGGCATAGGAGGAACCTGGTCATAGTCTCTCTGGCGTAGCTAACGGGGTAAGAAGTGGAGCACATTTTCCAAAATTAGCACCTTCTATAGGCTGAATTTGGAATGGGGAAGCGGTCGGGTGTCGTATCCGCGTTGAGACGTCAATCTCCGCAGGGTCGATAACCTCCGTTGGATTTGGGGGCCACATGCAGGGGTGATGACCTGGGACTGCTTGTTTATCGAGCAATACCCAAAGCCTCCATATTGTCAAATTCGGTCTTTGCGATTGCAATTTGTCTGGTGATAGACGACGTGTGCGGCTGCGCACTGGGGAGCCGGGGTAGAGATGTGATGTGTCATCCCATGGTGGGCTGTAGGTTTGGAGAATGTCGGAGTGGATAGATTCGGGCGACTAAGAAGAAGATCCGAGAATTCCTTCTTGGTCTGCGAGATGGTTGCTATGCGGGGGGGGGGCGACATGTGTAGATATTGCAAGAAGCACGGAAGCGTGTGTTTTTGTCGAGC
>NW_021833990.1:0-25000 GCF_006345805.1 Octopus sinensis | reverse complement strand
GGTTCGGTCTGTATGTACTGGAAAGTCCCACAGAATGGTTACATTTTCTCCTTCAGTTACAACCTCAGGGTGGTGATTATACCACTTGTCGGCAGTTTTGATATTGTAATGCCGACTTATTAGCCAGTGGAGATATTAGCCAACTCTGTCATGTCTTAATTTATACTCCACTGGTGCTAAGACTTTACATCCAGAGATTAGGTGGTCCACTGTTTCAATCATGTCGTTGCAGAATCGGCATTTTGGGTCTGCTCCATTTTTCATCACATTGGCCTGGTAGTTCCGGGTTAATAGGCTTTGGTCTTGAGCAGCCAGGATGAAACCTTCGCTCTCTGCTTTTAGCCCTGAGCTCCGCAGCCACTGATGGGTTTGCTTCTGGTCAACATCAGCTTGTTTGCTGCGGGTCACATATTTGCCGTGCAGAGGTTTCTCCTCCCACCTATCAGCCAATTACTCGTGCGCTTTTTTCATTGCCATCATTTTCACCTTCTTTGCAACAATAGTTGCCGTACTTCCCTCGGGTTGTTCAATTTGGGTATCCTGCACGAGATCAATAGCAAATGTTTTGCTTTCCTTGATGATAGAATGAAGCTTCTTTCGTCTCTCGTGATTTTCCACGAGCTTTAGCATCCAGTCATTCGATATTTCGAGATATTTGGCCAGTCCAATTGTGGTTGTTTTGTAAGCTAGTTCAAATTGGATCAGGCCTCGACCTCCTTGGGCTCTGGGAAGGTAAAGGCGATCTACGTCTGCCTTTGGGTGGTGCATCCTATTACAACTCAGCAGCTTGCGTATTTTTCTATCTATATTCTTTACTTCACTCATATTCCAGTTCAACACATTGTAGCTATAAGTAACAACTGGAACTGCTAAGGAATTTATAGCTAACACCTTGTTACGTGCATTTATTTCAGATTTCAGGACTGCACGAACTCTCCTATAACATTCCTTCCTGATTTTCTCTTTCATGCTTGCATGCTGAATACCAGAGCCTTCATTTATCCCTAAATATTTGTATGTCTGTTCTTGCTCAAGCTCTCTTATGACTGTGTCAACATCTAACACGACTGAATTTGTGGTCTTCACTTTCCCTTTCTGGAAAGTGGCCTTGGCACACTTCTCAAGTCCAAACTCCATCCCGATGTCATCGCTGAATGCTTTCACGGTGCGCAATAGGCCTTCAAGTTCATTATTGTCTTTACCATAAAGTTTTAAGTCATCCATATAAAATAGACGGCTTATTTTTTTATTGGCAATTTTATACCCATACCCTGTTCTGTTTCATTCACTTGTAAGGGGTATTAGGGCTATGCAGAATATTAAAGGTGAAAGTGAGTCACCTTGAAAAATTCCACAGTTGATGTTTATATTTTCTGAGGCAAGTACTCCATTAGAGTGGTATAATTGGAGATTCGTATTCCACAACGACATATTGTGCTTCAGGAAGTTTGAAATCACAGGGGAAATTTTAAAGATGTCCAGCGATCTCAAGATCCATGGATGCAGTATACTGTCGAAGGCCTTTTTATAGTCAATCCATGCGGTGCTGAGATTTCTGCGCTTGTTGTGACAGTTCTCAAGGATCATACGATTGATTAGCAGTTGATCTTTGCATCCGTAAGAGCCTCGGCGGCACCCTTTTTGTTCAATGGGGAAAATATCGTTCTTCTCCATGAATGCATATGTTTTCTCCGCCGGGATAGATGTTAGGATTTTATACGTGGTGGATAGACAGGTTATAGGCCGATAGTTTTTTGGAAGGTTGGTTTCGTTATTCTTTGAGAGTAGGTAAGTAATGCCACTTGCTAACCATTCAGGTGTTTTCTTTGGGTCTCTCAAAATTCCATTGAGCAGCTGAACTAGCTTACCGTGTGCGCACGGGAGCGATGCGAGCCAGAAATTCGGTACCCTATCTTTACCGGGGGATTTCAATTATGGGCCTTCGTAAGTGCCTTTCTTAGGTCTGCTATTGTGATGTCTTCCCATGCTTGTTGTTGTAAATTTTGGTAGGATCCTTCAGTTTGTATAATCCAGTCTGCATTTATGTTGTACGTCTTCTTGTCACTCCAAATCCTTTCCCAAAAGTTTTGAACTTCTTCCATGGGAGGGGGTCTTTAACGGTTACTTTCTCCTTCCCTATTTCTCTGTAGAATTTTTTGGCATTGGATGTGAACAGCTTATTTTGCTTGTAAAACTTGTTTCTCTTCTCAAATCTTCGTATTCTTTGGGCTTTTGCTTGGACTTTTTGTTTCAGCGTTTCTTTTATTGATATCAGTTCTTCTCTTGGTGAGGATCCAAATTTTCTCTTCATCTTTCTTCCTGTTCTGGATCTTACATCATTTCCACATATTAGTTCATTTAATATTGATATTTCCCCTCTCATAAATTCAATCTCTTTTTCAATTTCACTTCTCCAGGTTTGATTTCTTCCCAGGTTTGGTTTTCTTTGTTTTTTCGGGGGCATACAGCTGGTTTCAATTGCCCTAGCAGAAGCGTAAATAATTTCATTTAACTCAGTAAAATCAGGTTTTAATTCTCTTATTATTTCATTTGTTACATAGTTGCCAATTTGGATTTGTTTTTTATTTTGGTTTGTATTTGAGAGTTTATGAAGCGGTTCTCTATCATTCATACTTGTATGTCTTACAACTTCAAGCGTATTCAGGATTTTCTGCCTCATTTCTGCCATAGACTCTCTGTGTTCTTCAGCAAATGCGAGATCTTCAGTTACTGTTGTTTTTTCGTTTTCCTGGCTATCTTTAACAGGTACAATAGAATTTCTTGTATCTTCAGGCCTTTGCGTACTTTGGTCAGATGGCAGTCTTTCAATTAAGCCTCGTGGCGGGCTATACTGTTCATCTGATTCTTCATTTCCTTTGTGTCTTATATTTATGTCATTTTCCGTTGCGTGCTTGATCGCACTTATTTCACTGTCTGTGAGTCTGTTATTTCTAAAGATATCCCTCCTCACATTTGCTAATTTGTTCTCGTCCAAATAGGGCCTACTGTCTTGATTCCGTGTTCCCCATATACTGTAAGAGTTTGCGGTGTGTCTCTCTTGAGATGGCCTACCTAATGCATAGTAATAAGCGTATATTACTTCTTTATACTCTTCTCGGGTCCATTTGTTCCGCTTACATTTTTCTTTCTGTGGTGGTTGTGGTGGTGAACTTGGAGGGCTCGAGTTGGGGGATTTCCCGTTCAAGTGACCATCCATGTCCGTATTCGGAGAAGAGTTTGTGCCAGTTGATGACTTTTCGATCCCAGGCTGGCTCTTCCCTGGGGGACGCGCTTCCAGATTAACCATAGGACAAGCGATTTGGTATACTGATTTAGTTTTCCTTTTAGTTTCCAAAAACATTTTGGTGCTACGATAATGTTATCATTTTTTAGCTTTGATTGGCTCGTGGGGAGACGGCCATCATTGCCGTTACAATTATAATCGTACCATTATAGCAGCCGTAGTCGGCTTATTATTGTTATTATCTTCGCCATTACCATCACTATCATCATTATCACCACCATTACCATCATCATTATCATCATCACCATCACCATCACCACCATCATCATCAATGATATTGTTTTATGTGTAGTCACAGCAGTATCTTATTATTGTTATTTTTGTTTTTTTATCATTATCACCATCACAGTAGTGTCTGTCTGTCTCGTTGGCTGGCTTGGTGGTTGGCTGGCTGACTGTCTTCAATGCCAGAGTTCTTGCCTGTCAAATAATACTTTCATATTTGGTTAACAATAGAGCCGAGGTGAGGTTTGTATGTGTGTGTGTGTAGATAGATAGATAGAATATCAGCACTATTACTATCTTTTTTTTTTTTTTTTTTGGGGTGTGGTCAAAAAAAGTTCAGATGTTTACTACTATTAGCCTTAAGAAAAATTAAGGAAGGGCTGTTCTGTATTGTTTGTGAATAGAGAAGTTGTGTTCGACCAGAGAGAATCTTAGCATCATCATTTTTTTTTTCCATGTGCGTTTGTGTTATTGCAATAAAAAGTGTTTGTATATTTCGTGTAAGGTAATATTGTGGAGGTTGAAGTTGACTTTTCTAGAGATGTTTGTATGTCCAGTTAGAAGAACAGGTGTGTTTTTGCAATAAAAAGTATATGTTTACGTTTATATTTGAATATTCAGGGAGGAAGCAAAGAAAAGTCAGATTTTCATAGAAAGTTTTACGGTTTTGAAAGTCCACAAAAAGAAAAGCGTGATGTTTTTAGAGAGAAGAAAAAAAAAAGGATGTTTACAGAGGCAATTGTGGGTATCAAAGTTTTTAAAGCTGGTCGAATGTATGTTTGAAAACTGTAGATATGTAAATTTGTAAATTTTCTTAACTTATTTTGAAGGGCTGTTCTGTATTATTTGTGAATAGAGAAGCTGTGTTCGACCAGAGAGAATCTTAGCATCATTATTTTTTCCATGTGCGTTTGTGTTATTGCAATAAAAAGTGTTTGTATATTTCGTGCAAGGTAATATTGTGGAGGTTGAAGTTGACCCCTCTAGAGATGTTTGTATGTCCAGTTAGAAGAACAGGTGTGTTTTTGCAATAAAAAGTATATGTTTACATTTATATTTGAATATTCAGGGAGGAAGCAAAGAAAAGTCAGATATTCATAGAAAGTTTTAGGGTTTTGCAAGTCTACAAAAAGAAAAAAAAGAAAAGCGTGATGTTTTTAGAGAGAAGAAAAAAAAAAGAAAAGAAAAAAAGGGTGCTTACAGAGGCAGTTGTGGGTATTAAAGTTTTTAAAGCCGATCGGATGTATGTTTGAAAGCTGTAGATACGTAAATTTGTAAATTTTCTTAACCCACTTTGAAGAGAATTTCAAATACTCACGAGGTATTGTAGATGTTCCAGTCTTTGAGAGTTATTTTTCCCCGTTGCTAAACTGGCCCATATTAGTGTTTCTATGGCTTTCGGCCACCGAACTGTCAGAGAAGTGAGGAACACGTCCAGCCGCTGTCAAGGCTGGTGCTTATTATTATTATTATTATTATATTATTATTATTATTATTATTATTATATTATTATATT
Source organism: Octopus sinensis (assembly GCF_006345805.1). Classification (NCBI taxonomy): domain Eukaryota; kingdom Metazoa; phylum Mollusca; class Cephalopoda; order Octopoda; family Octopodidae; genus Octopus; species Octopus sinensis. The sequence continues at coordinate 19,955 of NW_021833990.1, read as the reverse complement.
ATTATTATTATTATTATTATATTATTGAGGGGCTGGAATTATAAAATTAATGTTGTAACTCCCAGAAAATGGACTTTTATTTAGCAGACTGGTATTATGAGAAGATATAATTTGTGAAAGATTTTTTGTGTTGGAGAAGGCAACTCTAACTATAAGAGAATTAATAATTTTTTGGAAAGTTCCTAGCAACCACATCACGGAATTGTAAAGGAAGATTAGATTTAATTTGTTTTCCATACGAAATAACAAACCAGACAGTTTTCCTAGTAACATTCAAATTGTAAGCGGTATTATCTTTAAAGAACAGTGAAATACCTCTAGAGTGGAAAAATGGCCTTAAATAACGCTTGCCTCCCTTACCCCGTACAGGAATTTTATTGTTTTGTGTTGTTTACAATATTAGAATTAAAATCACACTTATTATTACAACTAGATTTCTTGTCTTGAACAGTAGATGAAGGACGAAATTGAGCAGAATCAATGTATGTAACTTTTTCTTTATATCCTGCTTTAACTAAAGCAGAGTTATAAAAATTCTGCCTTGTCGTTAAAAATGTCAACATTGGCGAATAGTTTAGACAATCTAACTGAAATGTTTTTAACTAAATTCTTATTAATTGCCCTAGCGAGATTACTGGAAGGACTAATATAATTGATATTTGTGGAAGGTTTGGTGTATGGGAAGTACGAGTTATTTTGTAAATTAAGAGTAATATCTAAGAAGTTAGCCTTAGTTAACTCATCGTCAAAAACAATGTGAAAGCTCATTCTACGAAAAAAACCTAACTAATCTATTCTTAACCTTCTATTTCAGTTAGATTGTCTAAACTAACAGTATCATAATTTCTGATGTATTAACTTTAGGTTGGCTGAGTTTGATGTCAGGGAACATTCTCGGCTACTTCTTGTAGGTGAAGCCTTCTTTATGAACCTTCTTCAATTCTTTTCTGAATTCTTGAAACAGTTGATGGAGTTACAGACCAATCAGCTGCTGTCTTACTCACACATTTCTCCATTCTTTTACCAAATTTCAATCTGTGCTCGTTTCTCATGCTTCTTCTTTGTCATTTTTATTTGGCATCTGAAGATGAATTTGGACATGACTGTCAAGAGAAATGATTACACAGACAAGATTGTTTGAGTTTTCTAGTGTTAAAAATAACATTTTGGAAAATCCAATTTACTAAAAGTAATAAGCCTATTGAAATGTGCAGGGGTGACTAAAGCTTCTCGGGTTACTGTGCATGCATGTATAAAACTGAGTTATCCGCATGAATGATGTTAATGCATTATTTACAGATATAGATTTACAATTTTACACATATATTTATATATTTCACATGCACAGGAAATAGTTTACCCCTATTCAGGCATAGTTCTGACAATACAGTCTGTCTACCACCACTTGGGTTCTGTTTTGATCAGGAAAGCACAGAGGAAGGTTGTTTTGTTGGTTGAGAAGTATTATTGATGCTTTTCAGGAATTGGCTTACTTTTTGTTTCCCAGTATTTGTTGTACGTATATCATTGAAATCGAGAGACTCGCAAAAGGTAAGAGAATTATTATTTTCTTGGTTTAGCAACATGTCAGTGTTGCGGGAGTAGATCTATGATACAAGACATTCTAACCTTGACCACCACCCTCTCTATTCACATGCATTGTCCACCAATGTATCTCCTTTCTAAGAATTGAAGGAAGGATTTGAGAGATATTTGGCTGTTGTTTTTAGCATTTTGTTTTCTTTGAATGAGTTTAATGTGAGACGAGGTGTCAGTCTGAGGATAAAGCATGAATCAATCTGGTTTTCTTTTTCTCTCTGGGGTTGGAATCCCTATAAATGCTGTTGCCTTTCCTTTTCTGTTTGTTATTGTTATTTTTGTGGTTTAACACCTTTTCATCCAGAAGAAGTCTATGTCTTCTCGTGAAGAAGTTTCTGTGATGTTCACTACTCCTCCTCTCAATATCTCTGTATACTGCTGCCTGGTTCTGGTTAATTTTTTCTTTTTCGTTTACTGTTTTTCTCTTGGTTATTCTCTTCTGATTTCGAGGTTTCTCACTGACATCTTTTAGCTCCTGTTTGAGAGTGGTCAGTTCGTAATTGAATGTCCTCTTTTTGCTATTTCAAAACATCACTTCTATCTCCTTCTTCTCTTCTTCTTGGTGAACTTTTAATACCGTGTCTGGCAGTCTTTTGCTTACTTTGATATAGAATTCTCTCTCTTCGAGAGAGTGCTTCGAAATCAAAGTTATTTCTTCTTGAAAATTTTTAGTCGGGGCACCGCTATATAGCCCTGACTACTATTGCTACTTTCGCAGTAAAATGATTTAGTTGTGGATGCAGATCGTCCATGTATGGTTCCAATCTGACCAAACATCCAACAAAAGGGTTTTGTTTAGCTCTTCTATAACAATTAATAAATCTGTCCTCAATTCATAAATCCAAGAAAAAAAATTAGTTTTGTGGTTACGGTTTCTTCTCTAACTAAAGCTAGAAAGAATCTGTTTATCTGTTGAGCTGTTGTTTTTGTTCTGTTCCTTGGTTGTGTTGTTGTTGATGTTGTGTCCAGCCATGTTGTTTGTAGTAAATCTCTGCATGCTAAATTCAAGTTTCAGTCGAAAATCAATACGATCTTTAATAAAAGGCTCCTTCAGTTAATACTTCTAAAGATTAACCAGTTATTTGATAAGGCTGGTAGTTTTAGCTTCAGAGTTGGAGATAGTAATCATCATATTTTCGATGAATAGTCTGCCACATCAAATACGCGACGTGTCGCTTGGAGTTCGTAAGTATGTATGTATGTATGTATGTATGTATGTATGTATGTATGTATGTATGTATGTATGTATGTATGTATGTATGTATGTATGTATGTATGTATGTATGTAGGTATGTATGTATGCAGGAATGCATGCATGCATGTATGTATGTATGTATGTATGTACGTATGTATGTATGTATGCATGCATACATTCATGTATGTATGTATGTATGTATGTATACATGCATGCATGCATGCATGTATGTATGTATGTATGTATGTATGTATGTATGTATGTATGTATGTATGTATGTATGTATGTATGTATATGCAGATTTGTATGTTTTATGTACGTTTTCTCAAGCACATAGTTACATATCTAGAAATGCTCATATATATTTAATGATAAACTTCTGGAAAGTTTCTCAGACTTTTACAGTTCTAGTGATGGGTCGTATCTGTAGTCTTCAAATTAGCTTTCTCCTCTCTGGTTTTGAGAAGTCTAATTTCTCTAGATTGGTATTTAGGCATTGTGTAACACGTCCCAGAGTCCCAATAATTACAGGTATAAACCTGAACTTGTAATCTGAATAGAGAAACTGCTGATTTCTCAATAGTTCAGCATAGATACACTCTTTTTCATTGATCTTCAGCTTTATGTTCACATCTGCTGGGCAGCTAATTGCCACAACTGTACACAGTTTCTCTTCTCTATCTCAAATCATTCTCTCAGGTCTGTTGGGATTACAGTTTTTTGTGGTCTACACTGGGACATTCCATCAGTATTCTTTTTTGTTACGTGTGGCTATGACTTCTACCATACTGTGGATTCTTATTCATTCTTCTCGGGATTATGCTTACCACGGATTTCCTTATAGAGTGTCCTAGCTACAACGTCATGTGACATTTAAGGTGATGGTATTTTCGGACAACTGCTTAAGGTGTGGGGGATATCTTCAGTGTGAACTCCACAAATTCTGCATCGGTTGTCACATTTGAATGCTTTACCTACATCTCCATCCCTTTTGTTCATCAGATACTTGGTTGATATTTCCTATTCCTGGATTGCAAACGCATACCCTTCAAAGTGGGAGGTAGTAATCCCGCTGGTGGTCCATAATAAACAGCTTTGATGATCGATGTTACTATCATCACGGAGCTTTCTACTATCATATCCATGCATGGTCGTCTGCTTACATAGGCTCATCCTTTCATCTGATGATAAGTTGCAGTAGAGTCGTGCGGCTTATTTGAGCATGTATTCTAGTTTATCAGACAGAGTGTTGCTCAAGGAGCTGCCTTCCAAGACTTATGATGTTATTAGCTTCATGTATGCAAACTTGGTCAAGGGATGCTCGTCGACAATTGGTGTGTAAAATATGTTCCCGAAGGGATATGATGCGACATTGAAAGGCATTTGGGATAGATGTTAAGCCTCTGCCACCTTGTTTTCGTTTTAGGTAGGGGAGGTCTACGTTGGGACTAGTACTGGCACTGCAAACACATTGTGGGACACTGGTTCATTGAATGTAGAAAGTTCTGAGGTCCAAAGTTTCTTTATTTGGCTGTAATATTCTTTAGTGACAGGTGTTTCGTTACAGGTGCCAATGGTAGATATATTTTCATGCTTTGATGATCGATGTTACAGATCAATGTGGTAACAAAATTCTGAAACACAGCACAATGCCCAAAATCTTTAACGAAATCTTATGGGTTTCCCTTTTATAAATTGTTTGAGTGAATTATGCCCCCATAGTAGTTGACCATCATTACATCGACTGACAGACTCTTTTCAAAAATTTCGGATCTCTTGAAGGAATTCTGAACCATATTAAAGAGGGAACGAACTGCATAACATTTATCATGTTTATTCTCCTCCCAATTTTCGTTATATTGAAGTGAATGGTGCTATAAAGATGCTGGAGTGGATTTCTTGTAATAGCAGTTTTGATTAATGGCACACCCAGATCTTCGTCAGTTGGCCAGTGGTTTCTTGTGAGAGGTAACCTAAGATAACTAGAATATATTAGAACTCCAAGAACTGTTTCCATTCATCTACAGAAAAGGTTTCGAATATATCCTTCCTGACCGCAGAATTTGTTTCTTTGTGGGTTTTCTTGTTCCTTGCTCTGCCCTCTTCTTCTCTTCGGCAGTATGAGTTTCATCTTTTGCTGTGTTAAACTGTCCGAATGCTTCAATCACCTCTTCTCTCTTCACGAATGTTTTATTGTTTATGAAATAGGCAATATGCTTAAATAAGTGATGATTAGTTGGAGAGATATCAGAGAATGCTGCAAAATCTCATAATTCCGGATTTGCAACATTTGGACCGTAGCTTGTGGAGAGTGAGCACGTGCAATGTCGTGGAGCAAAATTGGGCCATCTCTCTTCACTAGTCTGGGTTGCTTCTTTTTCAAATTCTCACGCATACAATCAATTTCCTAGCAATACGATGTTGTTGTTACCGTTTTCCCTTGTTGCAAATATGAATAATGAATAACTCCCTTCGCGGACGACCATACAATGACAACCAACTTTTTAGGGTGCAATGGTGCGTTTAGGTGACTCTCCTGCATTTAATCACTGTCCTGTATATGTATGTATGTATGTATATATATATATATATATATATATATATATATATATATTATATTATATTAAATTAGAGATAAAACCACTATTAGGCAAATCAAATAGTGAAAAACATAAGGCAATACATAAAATTAATTTAAAAATATAAAAGTTAAAACTTAAAAAATAAAAAAATTATACATACAGTCATCTCACAACTTTAGTCACACCCAGAAAAGTTTATATATATATATGTATATTTAAATGGGTTATTCCCCTGACTGATTCCATTATGTTCTTTACAAATGCATTTACAATTTTATATTTATATATTCTACAAGTATTGCAAATCACACACTCATGTTCAAGCTTAGTTATGATAGTACAGCCTGTCTACACCTATTGTCTAGGTTCTGCCTTAATCAGGAAAACGCGGAGGAAATTCATTTCGATGTTTGAGAAATATTACTGAGATTTTTAAGAAATTGGCAAACATTTTGTTTTCCAGTATTTGTTCTACGTATACCATTCAAAGTGACAGACTCAGAAAGACGATTATTATTATTTTTGTGGTTTAACATATTTTCCTCCAGAAGAGGTCTCTGTCTTCTCGTGAAGAAGTTTCTGTAATGTTCACTGCACCTCTTCTCATGTCACTGTATACTGCTGCCTGGTTTCGCTTAACTCTTTTGTTTACTGTTTTTCTCTTGGTTATTCTCTTCTGACTTCCGGATTTGTCACTGACAACTTTTTGCTCCGGTTTCAGAGACATTAGTTCGAAAGTGAGTGTCCTGCGTTTATCTGTTGAGCTGTTGCTTTTCTTCTGTTCCTTGGTTGTGTTGTTGTTGATGTTGAGTCCAGCCATGTTGTTTCTAGTAAATCTCTGCATGCTAAATTCAAGTTTCAGTCGAAAATCAATACAATCTTTAATAAAAGGCTCCTTCAGTTAATTCTTCTGGAGATTAACCAGTTATTTAACAGGGCTTCAAAGATGGAGATAGTATTCATCGTATCTTCCATAAATAGTCTTCCATACTAAATACGCGACGTGTCACTTCGAGCCAGCCTGTCCGTATGTATGTATGTATGTATGTATGTATGTATGTATGTATGTATGTATGTATGTATGTATGTATTATGTATGTATGTATGTATGTATGTATGTATGTATGTACGTATGTGTGTATGCATGCATGCATGCATGTAAGTATGTATGTATGTATATATGTATGTATGTATGTATGTATGTATGGTTGATATTTCCTGATCCGGCATTGCAAATGCATACCCTTCAAAGTGGGAGGTAGCAATCCAGCTATTGGTCCATGATAAACTGCTTTGATGATCGATGTTTATATTGTTTAGTGAAAGGTGTTTTGTTACAGTTGCCAATGTAAGATATATTTTCATCCACCCCTAGATACCAGATACAGGGAAAACAGTTAAATTATTGACGGAGATGCTACTAGTTTGGTTTAAAGTATTCCCCCTTTTCACAACCATATGACAACATTTATACTGACCAAACTCCAACCCTACATCCTTTGAGGATGTTGTAACTAGCTCAAGGCTCTTTTTCATCTCATGCATATTCTTTGCATAAAGTTTTAAGTCAGTCACAAAGAAACACTGTGTAATTTTGGTATTTCTGTTTCCTTGTGAACCAGGGAGATATCCTACAGACTTCCTTAACATGAATGAAGAAGGGTTTACACAAAGTATAAACATCATCATAGAGTGGCTGTTCCCTTAGAATATACATTTGCGATATCAGTGATCATACAGTAATTCTCTGTGATTAATTTTAGTATAGTGGACTACGATGAAGTCAGCTCTTCTATGGTTTTGACTATTCTCACTGGAACTTTAGCAAGTTGAGGGGTTTCTGGCATCAATGAGTAGGGAACACAGTGAAAGGTTTTCTTGTAATGTAGCCACAATGAAACTCACTTCCTCCTATGCTCTCGCACCTCTGACACCTCAGTTTTCTTTATTAACAATTGCTCGGTACATGTATGTATGTTACATATATATATATTTCTCTCTCTTCTGTTTTTGATAATTTAACCCATTAAATTCCAGAGTAATGAAATGTTTGAATATTACTTTTAAATTTTCAAAGATTATTGAAAAAAAAGGGTAAAATGAAAGAAAATCAATTATAAAAACTGCTTTACTTCAAGTAGAAATGGAAATAGACGGGTTTCCCATAAAGAGGACCCTGGCTCAATGTGATATATTCATAAAGTCAAAATCCCTCATATGTTATATGTTAATATATTCTATTGGTATTAAAGTTTGTATGTAAAATGGCTAAAGTTTTTGAAAGAATACAGCGAAATAATAGACTGAAATACAAAAACTGCAAAAATATAAAAGATTGAAAGAAATCAATTTATAAGACTATGCCTTAAGGAAATGGGCCAAAACAGTCTAGACTCAGGGTGACGTTGCTCTTTTCACAATAATTTAGTGGTTTCCTGTTGTACGACTTATTTTGACAACGTCGTTGCTGATCTCGTTTAGCTATTATATGGCCTTTCAAATCAAATTGAACGTCAGCAATTGGTGTGGATGGTGTGATCGTCTTTGTTTATTGTTCAGATTGCTTAGCAGTGGAGAGCTTTAGATATGAAACGCATAGATATCTCCTGAAATCGAGTAAATATTTATGTTTCCTCCTTTCCCTCGTTGATCAGTTTGTAAATAGTCCATGCATTGACAACAGTCCTATCAATAACTCTAGCCAACAATGGTCTGCACCACTTTATGCGTCTAATTGAGGTTGCACATTTTGACACCAACCAGTCGGGCTTGTCAACTCCACCCATGCAATTGTTATATGAGCCGCAAACATGGGGTCGGGTCACATTGCCCTTGCTTTTACTTCCTTTACTCTAGCGTTGTACATTGCAAATGGGTTCGACTGAATCAGGATTAGTCCCAATTCTCAAATATTTAGTGTCAAGCCAACTAACTACAAAGATTTCATTATTGATTTCAAATCTATAATCATATCAACATCTTGGCTCCTTTCTCATCAATGCTCTTTCCTTTAGAGGACATCTCTTGAGACAATTATCTCTCGTAGCAGTTGTTTCAAATCCCATTTGCCCGAGGTGCACTAACAGATCATACTTTGTGAATATATTATCAAAATATACGGATTGTGACCAAGGATCATCTACCACTCCAAGAAACTCTCCTTCCAAGTGGAAGATCGTCTTCGGGTCCTTTTTTAATTCTCTTGCCACAATACAGATCAAAGTTGTAACAAAAATTGTGAAACACCGCACAATGCCCAAAATTTGTAACGAAATCTTATGGGTTTCCCTTTTATAAATTGTTTGAGTGAATTATGCCCCCATAGTAGTTGACCACCATTACATCGACTGACAGACTCTTTTCAAAAATTTCGAATCTCTTGAAGGAATTCTGAACCATATTAAAGAGAAAACGAACTGCATAACATTTATCATCTTTATTCTCCTCACAATTTTCGTTATTCTGAAGTGAATGGTGCTTTAAAGATGCTGGAGTGGATTTCTTGTAATAGCAGTTTTGATTAATGGCACACCCAGATCTTCGTCACTTGACCAGTGGTTTCTTGTGAGGGGTAACCTAAGATAACTAGAATATATTAGAACTCCAAGAACTGTTTCCATTCATCTACAGAAAAGGTTTCGGTTTTAATCCTTCCGGGCCGCAGAATATCGAGCGTTTTCTTTCGCTGTGTAGTCATATATTTCTGGTGTTTGCATTTCCTCAAACATTTCAACAGGGCTGCGTTATTGCACAGCATCTTGCATTTTTCTAAAACATTCTAACTAATTCTTAATTCTTGGCTGAGCTTTTTGTGTATTCAAGTATCTCTTTCGATGTAATCGAGGTGCTCCTCCCGCAAATATTTCAGGCCTAATGTAGAAAGGATTATTATTGGAATGAATGCAAATTCATAATCTGGATATAGAAGCTGGAAGTTACAATGCATTTGTCCATAATTACCTTCTTTGTTTTTGATTTTCAAAGAGATATTCCCATCAGCAGGGCAACCGACCTGTACGACGGTACATTCTTTTTCTTGCCTGCCCCAGACAACAATATCTGACTTGTTACGCTTACCTTAGCATGAATGCACACCTGTTTCTGTCACACCAACCTCTCTTCATCTGGCACAACATCACTTCTTCCAATGCTCCCTCCCCGTCTGAAAGAATATTTGTCTTGCAAATTACTTGGTGACCCTGCAAATGTTGGTGCCAGGTAAAGAGCCACCAATCCACACTGTGAAGTGGTTGGTATTTTCGAAGGGCATCCAGCTGTAAAAATCTTGCCAAACCTGACACTCTTCCGGCTTGTTGGTTAGGAAGGGCATCCAGCCCTAAAAACCATGCTAAAACATACACTGAAGCCTTGTGCAGGCTTTTGCCTAGCCAGCTCCTGTCAAATCGTCCAAACCATGCCAGCATGAAAAGCAGACGTGAAATGATGAGGATGATGAGGATTATGATGAAGATGACAAGGACGATGATGACAGCGACTACGATGATGATGATGACGATGATTCATCTATATTTTCAGCTGCCCCTTAGAACGCCAATGGCTTCAATGTCTCTTTTATTGATTAGGTATTTAGTAGCAATCTCCCGTTCTTGGACTGTAAATGCATATCTTTCGAAGCCTAGTGTGATGTATCGGTCATGAGTCCAAAAGGGGTTTCGTTTCATCTCTGTGTTACTATCATCTTCAGGTCTACTAGAAACGTACTCATACATGGTCATTTCTTAGCGTTCCATTTTGAATCTATTTGAAATGAAATTCATACTCATTTCATATATCTTTACCATCTACATTAAAACCTCCGTATTTTCAGTTCAAATATAACTTGATTCAGTTATGATGCTAATTTTAATACCTTGAACTAGGTAGCATCGAATGCAATAGAAAATCTCCTGCAACCGTTGAATAGAAAATATTGACCTTGAAACGGGGATATGTTTAACCATAAAAGAGGTACTCGGCAACAGAAAAATGCATTGATTTCTCAGATACATTGACCACAACACTTATGATTATTTCGTAACATTGCAAATGTCTATGAAATAAAGAAACGGAGTTGAATCTTCATTACTTAATATGCTCTATTTTTTCATATTTTTACAGATAACCAAATATGGCTGCCGTGCAGACGACAACAACAGCAACCAGTTCTCTTATTCTTTCAATCATTCTTATTATCACACTGATATCACTAAACATCGATGCGAAGGAACTCGGCAATGATTGTGAAGTTAAAATCCCTCCCAATATCGGTGAGATTTTATCTCGTTTAGTGAAATTAGAAAAAGAGGTTTTCAATTTTGAAGTCCATTTATCAAACAAGACACTTGATGAACTTCTTAATCCTGTGGCATTGGATTATTTTGCAAATGCGAGGAGTTTTACGTGGATTCCAGATAAATCAGGCGCTTTAACTCTATATAGAACTTTCTCCTATGATTTTTCAATGCACACTTTTAATATGTTGGACGTCTACGTTGCTAAACAAAGGATTGATATCAATATCACTTGTGGAAAACAAAATATTCAGAGACACGATTTAATATATTTGATTTTCAAGGAATTGAAAAGAATTTTATTTATCGATAAATTGCAAATGGGAGAATCTGGATACATGTGTTTTTATATAAATTTGTCTCAAGACATGAAGAAGAACAGCCCTCTCTCATTTGAAACTTACAGAAGAATTGGCATAAATAGAGAAATTATAAAGAACTATTGCTGTAAACTCTATAAAAATGAAAGTAATCTTTATCGCCCCAAATCCATTTGTTCAGGAAAAATCATTCAAAATGATAACTTTTAAAATTATTTAGATATTTTCGGAGGGGTTTTGTGGCTATTTTCCCCATTAATTATTAGTTTTGTATCAAAAGCTAAATTACCTTCACATTCCCGTCAACTCAATCTGCCACTGTTTGCTCACGATGAATTCTTATTTACAATTAAAAACACATTGCCACACGAATCCGAGTGGATCAATGGAAAACATAATATTTACACATTCTCTCATTTTCTGTCTTGGTTGTTTTGCTTTCACCATTCCACTCTCTTAGCCTCGGGGCTGAGAAGATTCCTTTGTATTCTATTTTCTCTTTCAGTAATTTTCCTGGATCTTTTGATGCATTACTTCTTTTTATATGAAACAATAGCAATACTTTTCCAAGATGGTATACCATTGGGACATCGCGCCTTGATATTAGGAATCCCAGAAAGTTATGAGAATACTGATGGCTTTTTTGGTGGTCCCTTTGTATGGTTAATCTGTTACGTATCTTTCAACTTTATCCTCTTCGTTCTTCCCAGTCGTTTAAGTGAGACTATCGCTTATAATACGTTACATCAAAGATCCACTTTCACGTTTCTCATTCAAAATATTAGATTATTAGAGAAGTATGGCAATTTAGATGTTTCTACACAACAGGATTATGATCTACTCTATGCAGTAATGGAAGCTAATGTTTCTACTGCTTTAAACCCAAATTTCTGGTATTCAATAATTTATACTTGGATTAACCGTATAAAGAAAATTTGGTTATATTACTACAGGAGAAATATTTTCTGGTGATTCATTACACTTTGGCTCTTTGTTTCCATTACAATTTTATTTGCTGTATTTTCTGTCTGTGAATTATTTCTGTGCCTCGTTTATTATGGAATCCCAATTGTTTATCTGATTTTAACTTTACCATTAAGTTATTTCAGAGTTTATATGACTTCATTCTGCTTGAATCCATAAAGCTCACCAAAATTCTTCGTCCAAATTTAGTTCAGTCAAAATATGGGGAAGAATTCATAAACACCACTTTGTTTAAGAGAATTGTTAACCAGCGTTTTCCATTGAGAAATGAGATTGGTAAATCCATTGTAAAACTGTTTCTAATCGTAACCTTTTTCTTTGCTTGCAACAATATAATAAGTCTAGAAGAGTTGCACTTATCAGCATCCACAAAGATTACTTTGATATTGATGACGTCTATGATACCTAAATTATTGTCTATGATAAATGCAGATCGTAGGTTAACAATAACCATTTTAGATAAAATGATCCAGACAATAAACTTATTTGAAGAATGAAATACATCACGCAGAAGTTTATCAAGTTATTTGATATTCTTCGATAAAATCAAAATTCCTTCAAAGTGTTTTATGAATTCTATACTACGTTCTGTAACATAATAGTAGTAGTAGTAATAATAATAATTGTTCTGGGCATTCTCACAGTTACAAACACACTCAGCCGCCTCCTATACCTACCTACCTACCTACCTACCTACCTACCTACCTACCTACCTACCTACCTACCTACCTACCTACCTACCTACCTAATTACCTACCTACCTACCTACATACCTAACTACCTACCTACCTACCTACCTACCTACATACATACACAAATACACACATACATACATAGATACACACATACGCGCTTACATACATAATACATACACACATACACACATACATACATACATACATGCATACATACATACATACATACATACATACATACATACATACATACATACATATACTTTATAAATTATTAGATAATTATTTACCAGTGGCTATCATGCTTAACAGGAGTCAGAAGACATACATATATTTAAATATAATATTATATGAAAACATACAAGAAAACTACCATGTGGATTTCTTACATGCTAAAAATGGCAGTCGAAGCCTGAAACCATGAAAGAATATTTCTTACATTAAAGCATGTTTATGTGTACTGATGACGCGTGTTATCCTAGGAATACCTGTTACAACTATCCTGTTACCACCCAACCCCTGGAAACCATTGAAATATATAATCTCAAACAATTCTTCATTGCTTAATCTTATCTTTCTGTCTGGTTTAATCCAGATTTTTGTTTATTTTGTTTCTAATCGAATAAAGAATTTATTTTGATATCAACTATAATGTTGTTTGACTTTCTTCTCCGAATCCACGCCTCTGGGCGCTCTGTATTATTATTCTCTATCCATTTTTGAGTTTGTGTGTGTTTATGTATAGGTATGCATGGGCTTGGGTGCGTGTGTATGTGTGTGTATTAATCAAACAGTTGAGACTCATTGTTGGGTCTGTCAAAAGAATTGAAAAATGAACAACCCTCAAAATCAAGAATTTAAAGGAATTGCAAATGAATGCAAACATGAATTTCAAAAAAAAAAAACGTCACAACTTCTGCATTACTTGCCTACAATTCGACGAGAATTACATTGGAGGAACAGAAACAAATTTCACCAACAGTCTGAACGTCCTCAAATAGTAAATTAAAAATTCATCTTTTAGAAATTGTCCACGTAATAAACATGTAAACATTTGTGCGAATGAAAAGTAGAAAATATTCCCTTTTTACAAAATAAAAGACGAAAATATCCAGCTATGAAAGGCACTTTATAAGACTTCCCAATCTGAAACTAAACCAAACTGATTATTAAAAACAAGTTTCTCTACACGCATTACCCCAGAACACGTGTTTTGTAGAAGTTCAACAACGAAAGTGGTTACATACAAAATACAAAGGCTTTGTGACATTCTATTCTCTAAATAAATTTTAAACAGTTAATAAATTTTAAAAGTAAAAAAAAAACCCACTAAAAGAGAATGACTCTCCCTAGACATTTACAAGATCTTTCATAAAATATTTTGAGATTATCAAATACATTTAGAAAAACATTTACCCACACACATCCACATGACGGTGCTGCAAAATGGTCGCAGTCAAATGGCTTAAACATGTAAAAGAATAAAAGAATATATACATATCCTCGGTGCCACAAGCATTTTTGTCGCCCCCATCTTGAATTCAACGCATCTCTACATGTTGTAAATAGATTAGAAATATCTGGAAAATATATTTTCAGAACTCCTGTTTCCGTCGCCGAGGTGACTGTCTCGCTATCAGGCCATATATATATATACACATGATAAAGTGTAAAATTAATTAATCAATTAATAATTAATAATTTTACAAAGCAGTTCGGTATGTTAAAAGAACCATTATCGGTAAACTTATACAAAATTTCTATAATTACGTGCATAATTATAATTAGTGTTTAGCAAAATTTGCTTCACCAGACACCGAAATTTAGAAACAGCAGTTAAAATACTATTCTACTATCATAAGATATCTCCCTGACAGCAATACTCTACATTTCACGCAGCTAAAGAGAAAAATAATGAATCCAACCGCAACAATGGCGCAAAACAGGGAAAGAAAGTAAACGCTATCTTTTTGATTGCAGATATAGAAGTGATTAGTTTTAATTTTATAAATCCATTTATGTGCCAATCATGAATGGAATAATGGCCAACTTAACTCATATCAATTGGCAAAAGACGATCCCGATGCTAGCTCTATGAAATGTCTGAAATCATACTTTGGTAAGCTTCATCAAGATCTCAATCATTTCACGGCGAAAGAGACAGAGATAGGAGGTACTGTATCGTTTACGATGGTGAGCGTTCCAGTTGATCCAATCGATGGAACAGTCTGTCCATGAAATTAACGTGCCAGTGGCTGAGTACTCCACAGACACGCGTACCTTTCACGTAGTTTCTAGAGAGATTCTGCGTGACACAGAATGCAACAAGGCTGGCTCTTTGAATTACTCCTTTTAGCAAGCTGAGTGGAATGGCGAGAACGTGAAATAAAGTGTGTTGCTCAAGGATAGGACATAGCACTCCGCCAGGCATCGAATTTACGACCTTACAATCATTGAGTGGAACACACTGACCACTAAGCCACGCGCCCTCACGGCCAAACAATTCCACCAACTATTAACATTTGTTGAACGTAAAAGAATAGTTGATGAAATCATTTCTAAAAAGTGATGAATGTAATCTGATTTCTGAAGCTGTAAACACTGCACAAATATCATGGCGGAGACATTTTCTTAGACAAGCATTTCTTCAACAGCAAACAGGCTCCACACTCTGTTACCATGCTGCATAACAATAAGGATGACCCCTCTGCACTTAGTACTTCATCGCGTATCCAAAATGAAGGTCCGCAACATTTTATCAGCGAAACCATACAACTATAAAACGTATGCTATCAGCTGGTGGGGCGAGGATCAGAAACACAGAAAGTCTATTTTTAGAGATGTCTTTTAATAAATTGCTTCATGTTTAAAAACTCCTCCACCAGAAAAGAATCCGTCAAAGATTATAACTCACTTAAAAATCAAACAAAGAAATAGTATGAGTCACGGAATTGGAGAAGATTTGCAACAGCATAAATACTGACAACGTTCATCAGTAGAATAAATTTGGTTGAAAGCCTTAATTCCTGGGTACGTCTGAAAGCTCTGTGTCTCTATTTTCTTGAATGGCAAAGGGAGAGAGAGAGAGAGTATAATATACATATGGAAAATCCTGGACGGTTATGTGTTCCCAATTTTGATAGAGAGAGAGAGCTTTAATGCTGACACTGTCAGCTTCCAAATATATCACCTTCAAAATCACAAGCAAAAACACCCCTTTGTACCCGCCTGATTTTCAGAGGCCCCCAATTCTTCAACTACCTACCAAAAGAAGTCAGAAGTAAAAACGGAACTTCAAGTGAAACATTACAAAATAAAACAATAACATTGGATACACTCCGAATGATGATACCGGACCAGGCGACGACCATTCAAGGATACACTCCGAATGATGATACCAGACCAGGCAACCATTCAAGGATACACTCAGGGAAGACCAGCTGCTACAAATCCAGTAATGGACCAACTTCCAGCCATAGAGTGAGAACAAAACTGAAAGAAAATAAATTCAGGTGGTGCTCCAGTATGGCAGCAATACCACGACTGAACCATTAAAAGAATAACAAGAGCACAAACCTCCGCCAAGGCAACACCAACGTCCTCTCAACGATTAGCCAGAGATGAGTTTTAAAATGAGAATACCTGAAATAAACTCGACTGCTCTAAGAGAATACTAAAAATGAATCCGAACGCTCTCAATAATTAAGTAAAAAAATAGGAAAAATAATCCAGAATCCTTGTCCAGTAGCTGATCAATTCCAAAATCTAATAGGTTCGTGCCAGTCACGAGGCCAAACATCCCTGAAAGTTTCATGCGAATCCATCCACCGGTTCTTGAGAATCTTGTCCACGGACAGACTAACAAACACGACTTAAAAAATACCTCCGCCTTAAGGAAGGCGGATGTAATGAAAGAACAAGGTAAACAATAGATTGTTGATCTACGGAATTCTCGATCAGTTATGCTCTGTTGCTTATCACACACCAACAAACAAATGAGTAACCCTCACCACACCAACCAAGTCCGCCGAAAAATAAAATGGGAACAATGTTTAGAGACAGATGAAATGAGTATAAATGAATTAGTCTGGAAGAGGAGCGGAGAGCTGAGAGTAGAAACGTGGTAGCAGGAAGAGGAGATGAGAATAAATTAATTAACCAATAATTACATCGCAACCAATCAGTTGCTCAATGAGATATGAGGGGGGTCAATCAATGAATGTCACAGATACTCGTTCACAGGAAAGTAGGGGGTCGTTCATTGGGAAGGAAAATCTGGGGAGAAGTAAAGGGTTTGATTCAGATTGCAGGTTTTGAGAAACGATATGATGGAATTATTGTCTCTCGATTTAAACAGAAACCAAAGGGATCAATGGTGGGAATTTTGTGATTGTAACAAAGCTGTAGAGAAGAAAGCAGCCAAAAGAGAATTGATTGTCGGATGGTAGAACCCAAAACTGACTTTCTATGTAGGTAACTTATTGACTTTTACTATCAAACTTACAACGGAGAAGTAAACATACCAAGTTGATTGCACTGGTAGAAGAAAAACACTGATATCCAAAAGAGAGAAACAACAAACACTTGTCAAAGTTTGGGTTTTGTTGCCCTAGTAACCACAGCTTTTGAGATAAGGGTTTCTAACCTAGTGCAGTTGCTTCATCACCTCATTTTATATGTCTCTGTAAATTATGGAGCCAATCTGACTTCATCTACCGGCCCTTAAACCGTTCCCATCCCAAAATGAGGCAAACAAATTTTTCGCATTTCAGCTTTATAGATTTTGATTGTATATTTCACATGCACAGGAAATAGTTTACTCCGGTTCAAGCATAGTTCTGACAATACAGTCTGTCTACCACCACTTGGGTTCTGTTTTGATCAGGAAAGCACAGAGGAAGGTTGTTTTGTTGGTTGAGAAATATTATTGATGCTTTTAAGAAATTGGCTTACTTTTTGTTTCCCAGTATTTGTTGTACGTATATCATTGAAATTGAGAGACTCGCAAAAGGTGAGAGAATTATCATTTTCTTGGTTTAGCAACATGTCAGTGTTGCGGGAGTAGATCTATGATACAAGACGTTCTAACCTTGACCACCACCCTCTCTATTCATATGCATTGTCCACCAATGTATTTCCTTTCTAATAATTGAAGGAATGATTTGAGAGATATTTGGCTGTTATTTTTAGTATTTTGTTTTCTTTGGAGGAGTTTACTGTGAGACGAGGTGTCTGTCTGAGGATAAACCATGAATCAATCCGGTTTTCTTTTTCTCTCTGGGGTTGGAACCCCTGCAAATGGTGTTGCCTTACTTTTCCTGTTTCAGTTATGGAGAGACATGGGTCCAGTGTCCCCATAGAGATTCCTTACAGTTTCCCTATTAACAAGGAGCTGTGTGTTAAATGTACCATAGCCATGTAATAGTCTCTCATCAACCGTCATTCTCATCCTTTCTCTCATTGCCCCTCAATCTTTCACCCTTTCTCTATGTCTATATAACTATCTATCTATCTATCTATCTATCTATCTATCTATCTATCTATCTATCCATCCATCCATCAACTATCTATCTATCTGTGTGTCCGTCCGTCCGTCCGTCCGTCCGTCCGTCTGTCCGTCCGTCTGTCTGTCTGTCTTTCTGTCTGTCTGTCTGTCCCCCCGTCCGTTCGTCTGTCTGTCTGTGTTTATGTCTCTACATCTAATCTCTCTCCCTCTATCACTGTGTATATATCTCTCCGTGATAATGACTCTCTCTCTCTCCGTTGTCCTTTCAATGCCTCTACCTCTGTCGCTCTATATTTCTCTCTCTCCCTACTCTCGCTCTATCTATGTGATTCTATCCCTAAAGGAACATTCCTGCATCTATGTATGTGTGTATGCATGCATGTATGTGTGTGTATGTATGTACACAAGCATGTATGTGTTTGTATGTATGCATATATGTATCTATGTGTGTATGTGTGCATGCTTGTATGTATGTATGTAGGTATCTATGTGTATGTGCGAGCGTGTAAGTGTGTATGTGTGTATATGAATGCATGTGTGTGTATGTGTGTGTGTATGTATGTATGTATGTATGTATGTATGTATGTATGTATGTATGTATGTATGTTTCTCTCCTGGTTTTAATACTTGACATTCTCCTGAAGAAGAGGCTGTTTTCTAACAAACATACAAAGCTCCGTCATTGGAATGTCGATGATGGAACCAATGTCCCATTTAAAACCTGTATACTTTACATTCAGCTGCTCACCTTTTGCTCTTCTTACCTGAGGTTAATAGCTTTGGTATTTAGGAATTAATATTTCATCAGTAAACATTAGTGTGATCCATTGAATTGGTTAGGGTTACGGTTAGGAACAGAATTAGACTGGACAAAAACCAGATTAGCTTTGCCACGGGGAGAAGCATTACTGATGCTATTTTCTTAGCCAGACAACTGCAAGAGAAATACTTACCCGAAATTTAATTCGATTTTGAATAGTTTTCTTGGTTACTCTCTTTACTCTATACTCTTTTATTGTTTCAGTCATTTGACTGCGGCCATGCTGGAGCATCGCCTTTAGTCGAGCAAATCGACCTCAGGACTTAGTTTTTGTAGGCCTAGTACTTGTTCTATCGTCTCTTTTACCGAACCGCTAAGTTACAGGGACGCAAACACACCAGCATCGTTTGTCAAGCGATGTTGGGGGGAAAACACACACACACAAACACACACACACACACATACACACACGCATATATATATATATATATATATATATATATATATATATATATATATATATATATATATATATATATATATATATACATATATACGACAGGCTTCTTTAAGTTTCCGTCTACCAAATCCACTCACAAGGCTTTGGTCGGCCTGAGGCTATAGTAAAAAACACTTGACCAAGATGCCATGCAGTGGGACTGAACCCGAAACCATGTGGTTGGTAAGCTAGCTACTTACCACACAGCCACTCCTGCGCTTATTATCTGTTTAAAATTTTTCTTTTTGTTTTTGCTGGTTGGTTCTGAGCTTTAAACTTTTTACTAAACGGTCCTCAATTGTTGATAATCTTGGTGTTGTTTTTTGTTATTATTTGCTGGTAACTGGGCTTGTCTCTCACTTGCAGAAGAGAAAGGATTTGCTCTTGTACAGTGGTAGATAAAATGACCAGTTTGAGGTGTTGTTACTTGTGGTATTCCAGAGCGATCACGGCTTAAGTAATTTCCAGGTTTTTTCAATTCTTTTCAGAATTCTTGAAACAGCTAAAGGAGGTACAGACCAATC
>NW_021833989.1:12500-47500 GCF_006345805.1 Octopus sinensis | reverse complement strand
GATTTTGTTTGATTTTTTGATTTGATTTTCACTTGCCTCAACAGGTCTTTACAAGTGTCACAAGAAGGAAGGTATGCAAAGGTGGACTGACTACGTCCCAGGTAAGGGCCACGGGTTATGGCCCGACTAGTCTTGCCGGGTCTTCTCACGCACAGCATACTTCCATAGGTCTCGGTCTCTAGTCATTTGCTTGGTGAGACCTAAAGTTCGAAGGTCGTGCTTCACCACTTCGTCCCAGGTTTTCCTGGGTCTACCTCTTCCACAGGTTCCCTCAACTGCTAGGGTGTAGCACTTTTGCACACAACTATCATCAGCCATTCTCATCATATGACCATACCAGCGCAGCCGTCTCTCTTGCACACCACAACTGACGCTTCTTAGGTTGAACTTTTCTCTCAAGGTACTTACACTCTGAAGATTATGAACACTGACATTACACATCCATCGGAGCATACTGGCTTCATTTCTTGCGAGCTTACGCATATCCTCAGCAGTCACGGCCCATGTTTCACTACCATGTAGCATGGCTGTACGTACACATGCATCATACAGTCTGCCTTTTACTCTGAACGAGAGGCCTTTTGTCACCAGCATGGGTAAGAGCTCTCTAAACTTTGCCCAGGCTATTCTTACTCTAGCAGTTACACTTTCTCCCTGGAACGTGATAGAAGTTGGTCTCTGCACGTTTCCAGAGTTTATTTCTCCTGAGCATCTGCCACAGACGAAAACTATCTTCCCAGTTAGCCTACCTTTGACATTGCTGCACCTCTTATGTGTCCATAGCTTACACTTGGTGCACCTTATAGAGTTTCTACCTACACCTTTTTTACAGATCGAGCAGGGCCATCTACCTGAAGTCGTTTGTGGTTGGTCCACCTTCCTACTTATTAGGACTTTGGTTTTGGCTAGGTTGATTCTAAGGCCCTTCGATTATAATCCTTGTTTCCACACCTGAAACTTCTCCAGTTCTGATAGTGACTCAGCAATTAGAGCAAGGTCATCAGCATAGAGGAGCTCCCAGGGGCATCCTGTCTTGAATTCTTCCGTTATTGCCTGGAGGACTATGATAAATAGGAGGGGGCTGAGGACTGAACCTTGGTGGACCCCAAACTCTACCCGGAATTCTTCACTGTACTCGTTGCCTACCCTCACCTTACTAGCAGCGTCTCTGTACATGACTCGCACAGCTCTCACTAACCATTCATGTATCCATAGTTTCCTCATTGACCACCAGATAAGGGATCGGGGGACCCTGTCAAAGGCTTTCTCCAAGTCAACAAAAGCCAGGTACAAGGGCTACTTTTGGCTAAGTATTTCTCCTGCAGCTGTCTTACCAGGAATATAGCATCAGTAGTACTTTTCCCTGGCACGAACCCAAACTGCATATCATCTAAGCTAACTCTCTCTCAAATTAATTGGGCTATAACCCTCTCCGTAACCTTCATTACCTGATCCAACAGCTTGATGCCCCTGTAGTTATTTGTATCTAGGGCGTCACCTTTACCTTTGTAGCAGTTGACTATTATGCTGCTACACCAGTCATTGGGTATGACTCCTTCGTGTATCACCTGGTTAACTATACGGGTAACTATGCTATAGCCGACACTACCAGATATTTTGAGCATCTCTGCAGTGAGCACATCGTCAGCAGCACTTATTCTTTCTAAGCCTAGTATTTATTCTAACTTATTCTTTTCTGCCGAGCCGCTGAAATAAAGGGAGGAAAACACACCAGCATCGTTTGAAAAATCTACTATAGCCCCGAGCCGACCAAAGCCTTGTGAATCGATTTGGTGGAAGGAAACTGGAAAAACTCCAGTCATATATATGTTTATATATGTGTGCGTGTGTGCGTGTCTGTTTGTCCCCAAACATTGCTACACAACGGATGCTAGTCTGTTTACGTCCCCATAACTTAGAGGTTCAGCGAAAGAGACTGATAGAATAAGCACTAGGCCTACAATGAATAAGTCCTGGGATCGATGTGCTTGACTAAAGGTCGTGCTCGAACATGGCCACAGTCAAATGACTGAAGCAAGTAAATGAGAGTAAAAGAGTAAATAACGAGAAAAGTCCATGACCTGTTCAATAGGGAGATAGCAGAAAATATCTCCTAGACTTACTTCCCTCGCGTCATTTAATACGTTTCATGTTGTAATATCTGTAATAAAGTAATAATGACATAATCAAGTTTCTTTTTTGTTTTATATAGTATATATGCGTTGTGGGTATATACACGTATATCTGTAAGTATATATATATATATATATAGATATATATATATATATAAATACTGGCGCGCCGCCTTTAGTCGATCACATCGTCCGCAGTAGTTATTTGTAAGCCTAGTATTTATTCTAACTTATTCTATTTTGCCAAACCGCTAAAATACAGGGAGTAAAACATACCTGTATCGGTAAAAGCATCAACAGCTACAGTCGTTCGAAGGTAATGACCAAACTGTCTACTCTTATCCACCAGTTCCAACACGATTTAACAAAAAAGGAGACAAATTGCTTGACTAGATTTCACTGCAAAGCCAGTAACATCTATGAACTTCCCAAAATCTACATAAGTTAAGCCATAAACAAAACCTGTAACAAGTTAACTTCTATAGTTATAAATATTCCACACCCGAGAGATCTCCGAATGAGGCCAATTATAGCCAATCCAGGTATGTAGATACGGGAGGCATTGGGTGCTTAACACTCGCAAATCTGAAGTCGCTAAAGGTGCAATAAATTGAACTTCTTTTCATTTAGAACTTAGGGATCTGCAAATGTGGGTATCTTGGAGATGCTTAAAATGTTTGTTGTAGCTGTAATTGTCGCACACACACAAACGAATAAAAACACAGTCGCTCACACACACGTACACACAAAAATAAAAACATTTAAACAAACACAAACACTGAAATGAAAATACCAACACACACACACATATAAAAAGTCCCACGCACACAAACACTGAAAAAAAAATTCTCACAAAAGCACTCACATACGTACAAAGACAAACACACAAATGAAAATACACAGATACATATTCACACACTCAAACACGCGGACAAACACAGAAATGAAAACAGTTACATACCTACACATGCACAAACACAGACACACACAAATAGAAATGAAAAATACAGTATGCCGAAATGAAAACGCAGTTACACACTCACACATAAAACCCTAACTAGCACAAACATACAATTTCTTCAGAGTGTAAAGGGGCATTGAGTGCTTTGCACTCGCAGATAGAATATCAGCTCCCTCCACGCCAGTATGAGAATTTCTTTCATCCACTTGTGAAATTAATACATTGTCGACATATGGGAAAAATATGAGCAACATCTCAAGTCACTAAAGGTGCAATAAATTGAACTTATTTTGATTTAGTAGTTAGTGATCTCAAATGTGGGTATCTTAGAAATGGTCAAAGTGCTTGTTGTATTTGTAAGTGTCGCACACACACAAACAAATAGAAACACTCAGTCGCTCACACACTCGCGCACACAGAAAAAAAGCACTCTCTCACACACACACACACACACTGAAATGAAAATACCCACACTCACATAAATAAAAACACACAAGGAGCCCCAATAAGTATATCAAAAAAGTTTCTAGTATTTTTCCTAGCCCATAATTTATGATAATTGAGGTTCTTACAGTAAATAAATACCTACTAAATCAGTACATCAAACATTACGTCCACGTAACTTATCGGTTCTGCAAAAGAGACCTATACGTTAAGTAATAGGCATACAAAGAATAATTCCTGGGGTTGATTTGCTTGACTAAAGGCGGTGCTCCACCATGGTCACAGTGAAATAACTGAAAGAGTCAAAGAGCGACAAAGTCTATATTACGATAACTACATACTTAAGGGAAATAACTACAAAGTATCTTCTACAGTTACTTCCCTTAAATATTAAAATTTAACAATAATAAAATAATATTTGAGGAAATTAACTCTCGGAAGGGAGATAACTAGATAACATCTTCCAGAGTTACTTTCCTTTTTTTAAAATTATAATATGCAGATGAAATAACTCGAAAATATTCAGACATGACAGTCTTTTACGCTTTTTTGGAGTTTAACTGCTCTCTCTAGTGAGTTGGATGTCCCATTATGGCCATTCCTTATATTTTTAAATATCTAAATGTATATACATATATCTGTCAATATATACCTATGTCGCTCTCTCTCACTCTCTATATATACATATATACACCTATCTATATACGACGGGCTACTTTCTGTTTCCGTTTACCAAATCTACTCAGAAATGTTGGTCTGTCCGAGGCTATTTTGGAAGACACTTGCCCATGGGGCCACGTAGTTGGACTGAACCAGAATCACCGTGTTTGGAAAGCAAGCTACATACCACAGCCACTCTTACTGCTACATACACACACACACACATATATATATATATACGACAGTCTTCTTTTAATTTCCGTCTCCCAAATCCACTCACAAGGCTTTGGTCGGCCCGAGACTATAGTAGAAGACATTTGCCCAACATGCCACCCAGTGGGACTGAACTCGGAAACATTTGTTAGGTAAGCAAGCTAATTCCCATTCAGACACTAGTGTTTGTTAACCGGACAAGTTCAAGGTGAGCCCTAATTGTTTGTATGCAAATGAGTTCATTAATGGGGTCCGGAACTTTCACGGCTGGTTCCCATAAGACAATGCAACCACCTTGGGTATAGGTGGACTGTGCTCACACACGCACAAACACCTACCCGTCCGCACCCACGAATATAGATATATGCAAAGACGCAATCTCGTACCTATTTATGTTTTAAATATGTTGACCTTAAAACTGCGACATTCTGGGAACACACGTCCGCACCCATGCACATAGAGATATGCATGTATGCAAACTCGTAGCTATTTATGTTTTAAACATGTTGACCTTTAAACCGTGACATTCTGTGACTGTGCATGCATTTCTGTGAGAATTGCTCACGAAACGCAATGCGACGAGTTCAAACCAACAGCGTTGCACCTTCGGTAAATGTATTCAACTATAGCCTTGGGCCGACCAAAGTATTCTGAGTGGAGTTGGTAGAGGGAAACTGAAAGAAGCCCGTCGTATATATGAATATCGGCGTAGCAATGGCTATGTTGTAAGTAGTTCGCTTGCGAACCACATGGTTTGGTGTTCACTCCCACTGCCTGTCATCTTATGCAATTGTCTACTACTGTACCCCAGGACCGACCTAATCCTTGTGATTGGATTTAGTGGAAGGAAACTGAAAAAATACCATCGTATATATGTTTAAATGTGTGCGTGTGTGTGTGTGTGTGTGCGTGCCTATGTGTGTGTGTGTGTGTGTTGTTTGTTCGCACTCGAAGGGCACACGAGAATGCACGCACGTACTATCACACATACAGATGCAAGTTTTCTTAATAAAACGGAAAGAACTCCCGTTCCATCCCTTGCATTTTCTTTTTTGTTTTAGACACTACATATACGTGCGTGGGCATATACACGTATATCTGTATGTGTATGTCTGGGTAAAACAGACTTTCGCGGTTGGGTCACATTAGCCGATGCGACAACCTTGGGTATGTGTGGACTGTGCTCACACACGCACAAATACCCACACTTCCGCACTTATGCACATAGATACATGCAAAGCTATTTTATGTTTTCAATAAGTTGACCTTAAAACCGTGACACTCTGAAGAAATTTTATGAGTGTCTGGGTCAGCCAATATGTGTGCTTTCATCTCTGTGTCTGTTTGCGCTCGCGCATGTGTGTGAGTGTGTTTGCTCACCAACCTCAATGTGCTGGGTTCAATCCAACAGCGTGGCACCTTCGGCAAGTGTATTCAACTATACCCCCGGGCCGACCAATGTATTCTGAGTAGGGTTGGTAGAGGGAAACTGAAAGAAGCCCGTCGTACATATGAATATCGACGCAGGAATGGCTATGTGGTAAGTAGTTTGCCTACGAACCACATGGTTTCAGTTTCATTCCCACTGCCTCGCATCTTGTCCAATTGTCTTCTAAACCTAAACCTAACCCTAATCCATTCCAGCCTATTATTATTCAAACACTATTTACGTATCCTAATGTTAAATTGTATTAGTATCAATCAACGGATGTAACTCTTGTCAAGTAAGGGATGTAGAGGGAGTTACTTTCCTTGGTTTCAGATTCATTTTTATATTTAAGTTTAAATGCCAAAGGGAGATGAAACTATGAGTTAGGGTTAGATGTGTGTATTTCCATTTCTGTGTGTGCGACTACGTGCTTTTATATACATGTGTGTATGTGTGTGTATATATATATATATATATATGTCTAGGTCCCCGTAACTTAGAGGTTCAGCGGAAGAGACTGTTAGAATAAGTACTAGGCCTACAAAGAATAAGTCCTGGGGTCGATATGCTCGACTGAAGGTGTTGTTCCAGCATGGCCACAGTTAAATGACTGAAACAAATAAATGAGAGTAAAAGAGTAAATAGCGACAAAAGTCTATAACCTGTTCACTAGGGGGATAACTGAAAATATCTCCTAAACGTCATAAAATACGTTTCATGTTGTAATTTATGTAATAGGTGTGTTCGTTTTACGCCTGCGAAAGGAGACACGACCATGTGCACACCAACAGAGACACATACACAGAGAAGTAAAAATACACATCTATATATTCACACACTCAAACACGCGGACAAATAGAGAAAAGAAAATAGTTACATACCTACACACGCACACACTCGAAGACACAGAAAAGAAAACACTCACACACACACATGCACAAACACACAGACATACACATATAGAAATGAAAAATAATTACACATCCAAACTCTCTCACACACACACACACAGAAATGAAAATAGTCACACACACACACACATAAATGAAAACGCAGTTACACACTCACGCATAAAACCCTAAACCTAACCAGCACAAACCTACAATTTATTCAGAATGTAATAAATACCTACTAAATCAGTATATCGAACATTACGTCAACGTAACTTATCGGTTCTGCAAAAGAGACCTATACATTAAGTAATAGGCATACAAAGAATAATTCCTGGGGTTGATTTGCTTGACTAAAGGCGGTGCTCCACCATGGTCACAGTGAAATAACTGAGAGTCTAACAGCGACAAAGTGTATATTACGATAACTACATACTTAAGGGAGATAACTACAAAGTATCTTCTACAGTTATTTCCCTTGAATATTATAATTTAACAATAATAAAATATTTAAGGAAATTAACTCTCGGAAGGGAGATAACTAGATAACATCTTCCAGAGTTACTTTCCTTACATATAATTATATTACTTTTATTAAATTATAATGTGCAGGTGGAAATAACTCTCGAATATATTATTCAGACATGACACACTTTTACGATTTTTTGGAGTTTAACTACTCTCTCTAGTGAGTCGGATGTCCCATTATGGCCATCCCTTATATGTTTAAATATCTATATGTATATACATATATCTGTCAATATATGCCTATCTCTCTCTCTCTCTCTCTTTATTTATATATATATATATATATATATATAAAAGACCCCCTTCGGTCATGAGTGACCATGGGTTTGCACCTAGAGAGTTACCCTCTGAGGCACAAGTCTGGGCAAGGTTGTTTTTATGGAAGACCAGTAGTCGCCCATGCATACCGGCCTCCCCTCTCCACGCCACCAGTGTTATCCAAGGGAAAGACAAAGGTCGATACAGCTTGACACCTGTGACGTCGCAACTCATTTCTACAGCTGAGTGAAACTATATATATATATATATATATATATATATATATATATATATATACACACACCTATCTATATACCACGGGCTACTTTCTGTTTCCGTTAACAAAATCTACTCAGAAATGTTGGTCTGTCCGAGGCGATTTTGGAAGACACTTGCCCATGGGGCCACGTAGTTGGACTGAACCAGAATCACCGTGTTTGGAAAGCAAGCTACATACCACAGCCACTCTTAATGCTACATACATATATATATATGTTTGTTAACCGGACAAGTTCAAGGTGAGCCCTAATTGTTTGTATGCAAATGAGTTCATTAATGGGGTCCAGAACTTTCACGGCCGGTTCCTATAAGACAATGCAACCAGCTTGGGTATAGGTGGACTGTGCTCACACACGCACAAACACCCACACGTCCGCACTCACGAATATAGATACATGCAAAGACGCAATATCGTACCTATTTATGTTTTAAATGTGTTAACCTTAAAAATGTGACATTCTGAAAATACACGTTCGCACTCATGCACATAGATACATGCATATACGCAAACTCGTAGCTATGTATGTTTTAAACATGTTGACCTTTAAACCGTGACATTCTGTGTCTGTTTGTGCGCGCATTTCTGTGAGAATGATTGCTCACGAACCGTAAATTTTGGAGTCAATCGACGGGTTGTAGTGGCTTTTAAACCGTTCCAGACAAACAAACAAACAAACTTTTCGCATTTCAGTTTTATAAGTAGATAAATATATATATATATATATATATATATATATATATATACTGCTAGGTGTAGGAGCGGATTTGTGATAAGTAGCTTGCTTACGAACCGCAGTGTTCTGGCTTCAGTCCCACTGCGTGGAACCTTGGACAAGTGTCTTCAACTATAGCCTCGGGGTGACCAAAGCCTTGTGAATAGATTTCGTAGACGGAAACTAAAAGAAGTCCATCGTGTGTGTGTGTATATATATTATATATATATATATATATATATATATATACATATATATATACATACATATACGTTTGTATGCCTCTTTATCCATCGAACATCGCTTGACAAACGATGCTGCTGTTTTCACGCACCTGTAACTGAACGGTTCAACAAAAGAGAATAGGTCCTGGGCTCTATTTCTTTGACTGAAGGCGGTGCTCCAACATGGCCGCAGTCAAATAACTGAAAGTAGCAAAAGTGAGTGAAAGAGTAATTTGCGAAAACAGTGTATATTCTGTTGTGTCTGGGGAGAGTCTTTCTCTTTTAGTGCCTTATTATTAAATACACACTCACCAGTAAAAATTCAAGGAGTGATATTAGTAGAGGCCACAGCCCATGGAGAACTAGCCCATAGATTTAGAAAAGCTCTGAAAGAGACCAAACTCAACATTAAAATTGTTGAAAAGCCAAGGAACTCCGTCAGGTCACAATTATGAAGGACATGCCCGTTTAAGAATACAATATGCACAATTGATAACTGCATGACATGTAGAATTAGCCCTGGTATTAACTGTAGAACTCGAAATGTAGTTTACAATATAAGATGCATAGAAGGTGCTTGTAAGGACATGAACATGATGTACATAGAGGAGACGTCTAAGAGCATTGCGGAATGGATAAATGAACATCTAAGACAACTTGACGACAGAAAACAGTCTTCTATACTCTACCAACATGCCAAAGACCACCATGGAGATAACTTGGGTCAACTTGACATCCGCATCTTATCTAAGCACCCAGCCCTCATCCCTGCTTTTCAATGCTAAACCCGATATAAAACAGTCATCAACACTATAAATAAACCTGTTCAGTCTCTACCCTCCTCATCACCCCAAATCCTAACCCCTAGTTCAAACTTTGATCTCTTAATTGACTATTCTCTCTAAAAACCCTTCACAAATCCTCAAGCTGACCCTAATATAGACTAAACTCTGAAAACCAATCCTAACAGCAAACCCACACCAAAATAAGAAAAACCACTTACCTTTGGCCATTTGGGATCTATAATACAAGGCATGATATGCAAACAACAAGCAAAATATCAACCAACACTTGAAAGTCAAGTTTTATATATGTGTCGAATCATGAAATACAATTGTTTAATAAATACAGTTGTCCTTACATTTACACAGTACATTGCTTCCACAAGTCATCAAACTAATCATTCTCATGCGAAATCAATTGTTTTTATTTATAAATAGTAACAAATTAATTATTGAAATTAATATAAGAAATACAATTAACGTGTATATGTGTCATCATCATTTAACATTCGTTTTTCATGTTGTCATGGGTTGGACTATTTCACACTATCTGAGATGAATTACTACACGTACATCTAATGTCTGTTTTCACATGGTTTCTATGTTTGAGAAAAGTTTTGGTAACACTGACACTAGTAAAATTAAAAAGTAAATTTCAAGGATGAGTGGATTGCTAGTAGTGAGAGAGGTGGCTTCATCCTAACCTGTAGTATGATAGAGAGACAGGCAGAGGTGTGTCGCAATAGAGAAAGTACATGGCTACCCTGCATATATGTATGTATATAGGTAGACATCAATTAGAGCGCTTTCTCATTGCTAATATGTTAACATATGCTTGATGTGTGCTTTAAAATAAAGTGCTTGCACTGGCACTAATTTCTTCAGATGATGAAAATCACGGAGAGGATCATAGCCCAACTAATTAGGAAAAGAATTAATCTAGATGAGATGCAATTTGGTTTTGTATCAGGAAGAAACACCAGTCATGATATATTTCTGGTAAGAAACCCCAGGAGAAGTACCTAACCAAGTATAAACCTATGTACTTGACTTTTGTTGGTATCATAATCATTCAGGTAATAACAGATGAATATAAAACAGGCAGACCCTAGCAACTCCTCTATGCTGATTACAGGATTCCAACTAAACACACATATATTACAATTTATTACATTACATTCAATTCGCCATATATTATTCATTTTATTATCCATCATCTTTCCCTTCACATTTCATGTATACTGAAGACCCTTTATTCATTGCTTCAGACTGAGTAAAATATTGGTGAAAGCAAACAGTTGTCAGACTTATTTATGACAAAAAGCGAGTCAGTATGACCAACGTACCCTGTCCTGCACCTGATTGTGCCATGAGTTGGCCTGTAAACAATCCATGGGAGAGAGTACTGACAAGCCTCATCGATCATCTGCAACAATGACACAGAATGTATGCACCTGCCACCTACAACAAATACAACCCCCTCCTCCAACTACACTACCATTCCCAATCACTGAGGAAAAACGCTTTCGCCTGAGGAAGTAGCTGCTACAATACTACAGCTCCAGCACATTCAACGTCTGCAACCATCGGCAATTCTCCAAGATGTCTGACCAACCGATCCGCTTAATGCTAAACCAGTCGCCCACCATACGCCCATACCAGTCCTGGTTCATTGGCAAGAGGAAGTAAAAGCAGGTCTCGACCGGAATGTTCCACTTGGAGTTATCAAGCCTATTCCCATTGGTACATCTGTCAATTGGTAACAGACAATGGTGGTATGTCCTAACAGGTCTGGAAAACCATCTTAAAGGAGCATCGAATGGCGCACAGGCACTTAACACTGCCCTATCAGCTATGAGCTGACATTATACCTTCTTCCACAATTGGGGAGAATCACCGCCATTGCATTTCCCCATGACAACTACCGCGCCAAAGTCAGTATTGAGACAATAAAGGGCCTCGTTACAGACAACACTGACACCAATGGCTTCCTTAACACTGACACTTTCCAGTGCACAATGCTACAATAAAGAAATACACCTGACCAGGACACACACTTGTACCCAGCCATGTGCATCTTTGGCAGCCCTATACAATACTTTATTCCCATCCATCCCGGCAAGTACAAGCTACATTCCACATGGCATGAAACTATGACTTATTGAAAAGAAGACCTGCGTAAACACAACATGAGTTTTACTGAATGGTTGTCAAAACACACATGCTCACTTCTTTCAAACTATGTCCTAATCCAGAGCCAAATTTGACCCAATCCTACAAATGGGGCGAAAACTGGTGCCATTTAGATGTACGTCATTTCGATCTGTACATGTTGAGAGTGGATGGATCAGGCCAAGTCACACTGTGCAACAAAATTCCTCTGGAAGTATCTACTGCTTCTTCCCCACGCCCCACTGCTCATGGTGTCTGCACCACCTGCGTTCCTCACGCCAACACCAGTGATGAGACTACCTTCTCAACCGACTTTAACAGCACCTCATACAGCTGCAACACCAATGCCCACTTCCCGGCTCCAAAATTACCATGACCAGAAATGCATCTCACCGCCTACCCACAGAGCCACGCCAACTTACCCCACCTTTACCACAAGTGGTCATACCCCAATACCCCTTGAAACCCCGGCTTTCCAAAAGTGACCCTTGCCTGATGCAGTTTATCCTCCATCCAGCAATTGTCCTGTTTGTCGCTCTGCCAGACTTGCAAAGACTGACACAAAAGCCTGATGCACAACTGACACGTTGCTCCTTGATCGTCACACCGTCAATATTGATTAAGGGTCTCTTGCACTAATTATTATTTTCGTTAATCATTTAATACATATTATTAGTCTTCTTTGCTTCTCTCAAAGGAATTGGGGAGGGCATAGAGGATGACAACTGAACACTCATATATTATCATTTATTACATTACATTCAATTAGCCATACATTATTAGTTTCATTATCCAAATATTTTCCTTCACGTTTCAGGTATACCGAGAACCTTTTTTTTCATTGCTTCAATCAGTGTACATAAAGTGTTTGTGAAAGCAAAGAGTTTTCACACTTATTTACTAATGAGCTTCTTCTTATAGCTAAATCACTACCAGAACTAGAGAACAAATTTTGCGTACGGAAGCAAGGTCGAGAATTGAAAGGTCACAGAATTAACCTACCCAACCCTAACCCAAAGTCTTAGTAAGTAGGAAAACAGATAAATCGTAAAGCCCTTCAGGTACATGGCCATCCTCAATATGAAGGAAACAGGTAGGTAGATGTACTCTGTATAACACATAATAGGTGTAGCAATATCAGAGGAAGGTAAACTGGGAAAAAATTTTTGTATGAGGAAGGTGCACATGTACAGTAAGGACTAAAAGTGTACAGGAAATGGGCTTCATCAAATACCAGCGGAGTACGATAAAGATTGTTGAGCAACAAAGTCAGTAGCAGAGGTGGATGAACCAAGAGTGTGGCTGCAAGAATAAAAATAGGCTGAGCAAATTCAGAGAGCTCCTTCCTCTGTTTGGTAACTAAGGTTCTCTCCTTCAGAGTGAAGGCCAGATTTATTATACCTGTGCAGACAACTATGCTACATGGCAGAAGAAGTAGACATAAGAAGGCATTGGACAAGGTGGTAATGCATGATCTTTGACTGTTGAAACTTATAAAGGCAATGACTAATGACCGACACCTTTCATGACATGCCGTGCCTTAGAAGACAATATATTGTAATTAATTTCCCATCAATTAATTTTTTTCACAACCCCTGCCCACAACACTCATGGAGTGGTTGATGTTAAGAAGAACATCCAGCCATATAAACAATGACAAATCAGACTGGAATCTGCTGCAGACCCTCAGCTTACCAGCCCTAATGAAACTGTCCAACACATGCCAGCATGGATAATGGACATTAAATGATGATGACAATTCTTTTTGTAAAACTTTTGCATTTTATGCTGAACATCTAGTTTAAAGTTAATTTTATACATTGAATTTTCATTTCCAGTGAAATCAATTTTAATATTTCAAATTCAAAAATATCTAACAAAATATTATGAGAAACTGAAGCAGGTACTACTTCTATATTTGTAAAAAAAACAAAAACAAAAAGAAACAAATAGAGGAAAATGAGCAAAATTGTGCTAAAGTGAAACTAAGAAACAATACTGTGTAAGGCAAGAGACAACTGTATTTTATGAAAGTACCATATTGCATAAACACAAAAAAAGAAACTATTGCAGAGGGAATTAAACTGAAACAGATATCAACATGACACACACAACCCATGCTAGTATGGATAAAATGATGATTAGATATTTCTGTAGAGAGAAAATTCAATGACAATCTTATGCAACCAACAATAACCTCAAACTTATCAGATTATTGTAGATGAGCAACAACTCAAGAAAACCTGTCAAAATTCTATGGTCTTACAATGAATTAATTGCAAGTATTTAAGTATGTAGACAACATAATTTCATGTTTTATATGCATCAATACATGTGTAAAAATAAGTCTCATACCTACGTTCATTTTTCCATCCTAGCATGAGTTTGAAAAATATAAGATTTAATAGTTGGGTAACGTTGTCGTAGCTAATGCTAATTTTCTACTAAAGGTTTTCTTTTTCTTTCAAAGTGCAGTTGTAACAAATGATACATTTGTACACAAACATGACAAAAGTAAATAGATACCCATTAACACATTGTTTTATGGTTATTATAACTTGAAGAGGTTTATATTTTTTTTATTATTTGACATTTATATGTTTCAGGTTCTATATGTAACTGTTTAATCATGCCATGTACAAAAGAATCCTTAAAAATGTCCAATTTACAAAGAGGCCATATGCTGTGCCTATTTCAAGGCTGACTTAGCCTAAAACCACAGAAAACATTGTGATTCCACTTTCTACAGTAAATAGAGTAATTTTTCAATTCACTAAATGGGAAAGTAGTCCATATCACCTTACCCAGGTGGACTAAGGCCCTCTGACAGAACACTTTGCTTTCTTAAGAGAAGTGTGTAAGATAATCCTCATTGTAAGGCCTCCAATATAGCAGAATAAGTTGATGTCAGTCCCAGAATAGCTGTCAGTTATCTCTGCAAAATTGACTATTATGGCAGAGCAGCAAGAAAGAAGACACTGCTTCGACCAGCCAATATCAAATGGAGAAAAGATTGGACAAGTGAGATGGTAAGAGAGGTCACTAGCACTTTGGGACACTGTCAAATTCTCTGATGAATCCAGATTTGCTGTATTTTCTGACACTGGTCGAATGTGGGTCTGGAGAATCAGTCAACAATATTTTCACGTGAATATATTGCAGCCAACAATGAAACATGTGATGGTCTGGAGAGCAGTTTGGAGCAATAGTCAATCAGAAATGGTGGAATGTGAGGGATACATAAACTCAGATAAATATGTGTCCATATTATAGAAAAATCTTCTTCCTATAACCTCCAGGGGTAAAATGATTAAATAACACTATTTATGGAAGATAGGGCTTTCTTGCACAACTAAAAGACCCAGGATTGGTTGGAACAGAATGGCATTAAAAAGCTTCCATAGCTAAGCCAATCACCAGATATGAACCCTACTGAACACCTCTGAGGCATGATGGATGAGATACTTCCTAAAAAGAAAAAGAAAGCATCCTTAAAGCCAAATCTTTTGATATTACTGCAAGAAACTTGGCAAGAAAATCATGAAGAGAATATTCATCAGATCAGTAGCTTGCCTGCTAGGGTCCTTGCATTCAAAAATGCAAGGAGCCTGTCTACTAAATATTAGATATTCACATTATAATAATTAATAAATAATTTAAATAAATTTTAACAATTATAAGGATGTCTATTTAATTCTGTCATGTCTATGTAGTTTTTGAAGCAAAACACAATGGAAACATTAATATTAAGACCTTTTCAAAAATCTCTCTCAAGCTTTTCATGCACACTAAGATTTTATTGACATTCATTCAAATTCACTCATTCCAACATGAAACAATTTTTTCCATCAAAAACTTTGTGATGTTTTCACTTTCTCTAATTTGATTTAGATCCTCTAAGTGTCTCTAATGCATTCATGCCTTAATTTCAATTTGTTGCCTAGATTTTTCCTCAGGGCCAACTCACCAAACAGAAATTAATGAGAGACCTAATTGCCTTTCATCTTGATCACATAAATACTCCCACATATTTGGTGCTCAAATACAGCATGCTCCACACTAGGAGATTGACAGTTACCCAGTATATGCAAAAATCGAACACATTTGCAGTACTAAACAAGCCATTACTATTGCATTTTCTGGCTTCATGTTTCCCAATTGTATCCAAATATTTTTTAACTCTGCAAATGCTTTCATTGAAATCAACAAGTATGAAGATTTTATAAGCAGAAAGAACACTACACAGAAGCTTTTTTCATGAAAGATATTTTTTTCTCTTCAGAGGAACACATGGTTGGAGGGTAGACACTTACTAAGGTAACAAATCTCTTGTTTGACAATGGCAATCTCACTGACATCAAGGTAATCAGTAAATCCAAAGAGAAATCTCTCACATTGTAGAAACTATGAAATTCTTTAACTTTTTTTTTCAAACATTACACAAGCCTCCCAATTGCACTCACCAACCAATGTACAGTGAAGTGACCTTCATTTTAGACAATAACATTATGTCTATGTTATATCATTACAACTCCTATGATTCAAAAACTGATCCACTTTCAGGGAAAGTTGAAGAGGATTCATAATCTGAGATGCCAATATTTCACAAACATTGAATGGTCTGTACTCTCTTGCAATAGCAAGATGACACATAGGCCCAGGCTGCAATACCACCTTCCAAGCCAGACCTGTCACTATCCATTCCACATCCCTTCTTGATATTACTCTAAATTATTTACATTTTTCAATGAGTATTTTGTACTTTTTGTTAACAGTTACCTATAATATACATCACACACATGCAATAAACTTCATATAGTTCCCATCAACCACTTTTAATAAAAATGCATTTGTTGGTCCCTACCTATAGTCGAAGACTCTTGCCCAAAATGCCACACAGTAGAACTAGACTGGGAAACAAACGTATTTTACATTTGCAAACATATATGTCTTATAGAAATTTTTAAATATACAAAGAGAAACAGGTGTTCAATTTACAAACAGCTACAGTTAACTAACAGAATACTTAATAAATTAACAAAAAACGTATGTACTTACAGGTGAAGTTTCGCATGGGGCTACTTGTTTGGTAAAATCCACATGTATAAAGAAAAGTCTACATGTATAAACTGTTGTGGTGAAAGTCATTGGCACCCCTATGGGATTGGATGAATGGACTAGCAAAACTCTTATAACAAAAACTAGCATATTGGTTGAGACTACATAGCCACACTTTTCTCCAATTCTGGAGAATTGGGGATGAATAGCACGACAGTGGCACACGCTTGGTTGGAGAGGAACAGTTTGTCAGTTGAAGGAGTGATGTACGCATATTCACGGGTCGTGCACTTCGAGTCAGGACACTGACGATATCTATGGAACTGCTATGAGCAGCACTCATTGTTATGTTGACCACTTTAAGTTCACGCTAATCCAGGCCCTCTTTAGATAGGAGACTTTTCCCAGAGAGACACGACTGGCATTCAGTGTCTGCCATAGCGTTGTAACGGATAGCTTGGGTCGGTCGTGAAAGGGAACTGGCGAAACCCGATGCTTGCGTCGGCATGAATAGAGGCAGTGACGAACGGATGGGCGTTAGACCCTTGCCGGATGCAGTTTATTCCCCATCCAGCAATTATCCTGTTTGTCGCTCTGCCAGACTCGCAAAGACTTTCACAAAAGCATGACGCACAAATGTCACATTGCCCCTTTATCGTCACATCATCAATATTGATTAATTGTCTCTAACACTAATTATCGTATTTTCGTTAACCATTTAATACATATTATCAGTCTTCTTTGCTTCCCTCTTGGGGAGGGAATAGAGGATTACAACTAAACATACATATATTATCATTTATTACATTACATTCAATTAGCCATACCTTATTCGTTTCATTATCCACCATGTTTTCCTTCACGTTTCAGGTATACTAAGGAGTTTTTTCATTGCTTCAATCTGTGTACATAAAGTGTTTGTGAAAGCAAACAGTTTTCAAACTTATTTACTGATGAGTTTCTTCTTATAACTAAATCACTAACAGAACTAGATAACAAATTTCTCTTATGTAAGCAATGTCTAGAATCAAGAGGCCATTGAATTAACCTACCCAAAATCAAAGTCTTAGTAAGTAGGAAAGCAGAAAAATCGTAAAGCCCTTCAGGTAGATGGCCCTACTCAATTTGAAGGAAACGGGTAGGTAGATGTACTCAGTGTAACACATAATAGGTGTTGAAATATCAGAGGAAGGTAAACTGGGAAAATACATTTTGTATGTGGAAGGTGCACATGTACAATAAACACTAAAAATGTACAGAAAATGGACTTCATCAAATGCCAGAGGTGTACGATAGAGATCGTTGAGTAAAAAAGTCAGTAGCAGAGGTGGATGAATCAGAGTGTGGCTGCAAAAATAAAGATAGGCTGAGCAAATTCAGGGAGCTCGTTCCTTTGTTTGGTAACTAAGGGACTCTCCTTCAGAGTGAAAGGCAGATTTATGATGCCTGTGCAGACAGCTATGCTACATGGCAGTTAAACATGGGCTGTGACTGCAGAGAACATGTATAGAATTGGAGAAAATTAAGCTAGCATGCTTCACTGGATGTGCAATATCAGTGTGCATGTACAACAAAATCTAAATGTTTTGAGAGAAAATTTAGGCATAAGAATCATCAGGTATAGTGTGCAAGAGAGACGATGAGCTGGTGTGGTCATGTGATGCATGTAGATGAGGACAGCTGTCTGGAGAAGTTCTGATCTCTAACAGTTGAGAGAAGCTGTGGAAGAAGTAGTTACTATATTTCTGACCAAATTACACCCCTTATGTGTTTCAATTAATTTCTAACATAATCATAAATTTAGTCTGGTTTAATTAAACAACTATAACTTTTTTATTTATCAATATATTAATCTGATTTTTGGAAGATAATTTAATGAAAGGTTCTCAACCAATTCTATACAATAACTTTGGTCACAAAGTGACTCTAATTGCAGGTAGATACAGGTACATTTAACAAAATATAAAATTATTAAAATTTTTGTTCAAACATCGCTATAGAAAATGGGTTATTAGCTAATATTCAATTAGGTATACAACAAAATTTTACTATAGAAGAGTTGTGCACATTACTGGATTCATCAGGTGAATTTAAACACACACAAGACAGGTGTACCATGAAGGTATAAGTAAATCAAAAGACTGGAATTTGTCTCTGAAGAAAACTAGAAAACAAAATAGACAGACACCATCAACTAGATTAAATAAGCTCTCCCACATACATAGATACACAGATACAATAATGCATAGATACATACATAAATACAATAATGATTTACAAAAGAAATTAATCAAAATTCGTCACCCACCTTACAGGTAAATTAAAATAACAAGTAAATTAAAATTACAGAAAGAAAAATAAAAACGAAGTAAATTTGAAAATATTTATAAAATCATATCACACATAGATACAAATCAAACAATATTCCTATCGTGAAAACTTCTAAAGCACCCTACTCGACATAATGCAACCTTGCAGAATGCACATTGGAAAGTTGTTTCAACAGCCCATCCACTAGGAGCTTTCCTTTTTAGATGCAGGCATTCGCGACACTGCTTTTTGCAACCCTCGATTTTTTCTAATTTATGGATATTGGCTGAATTCAGAGGGATATCCCTCTGGCAGGCTTTGCTTTTTCTCCCTACAGTTATTTTTTTTGAGGAATAACCAGCTCTTAGTTGCATTGCTACATCTGCTTGGAACCGCAGATGGTCGCATCGCTTCCGAGCCGGTCACGATTTGGTATATAGTATAAACACATTAGTAATACTCATGTTACTATATACCAAACCAGGTATCGCCACCATTTATTCCCCGGTCTGCCAACTGGATAGTAAGACATCATCTGATTCAGCTGATCTACACCACCTATGTACCTGTTATAATCGAGGTTCACAAACGGCATGCCATTTTCATCCACATGTGGCCGTGCACAGGTAGACAGAAAATTGATCTGCCTCTTATCTCTGTATGCGGTTGCTAGCAAATTTCCTTTCTGCCGTTGAATTATTTCACCTCTTTTTTTTTTAATTTTGCTTTTTTTATATCCAACAGCAGTCCTATTCTACAAGCGATCACTGTAGCACATGTATGTGTTGCCACAGTATCTAAATTCTCCGCAAGTTTGACCGAACTGAAAAATCGGTCAAAAAATAATATACGGCCCTGGTTATGGTATGGAAGTGATAAATTCAAGACCACATCGTACCCTAGGCCATGCTGACTTACATGATTGTCTCTTTTGCCTGTATAAAATTCAAATCCTGAGCAGTACCCAGTATTTGATTCGCAATTCTTCCAGACTTTGATCCACCATTTTGTGGGTTTTCCGGGCATGTACTTTCGGAAACGTACCCGGCCTTTATAGCCCACCATGCCCTCATCAATTGATAACCATCTCCCCGGTTTATAAACAGTTTTATATGTGTTTAGAACACAGTCGATAATGGGTCTTATTTTAAATAAGGGATCAAAGCCTGGTTCTCCACGTACTGGTGTACTGCTCGTGTCTCTTACATGCAAATATTGGGTCAATTTTAGAAATCGTGTCCTCGTCATTATACTTGAGACATACTTGTCTCCAAAGGGCTCATCGCTACTCCAGTAATTTGTTATTCTGGGTAACTTCCTGATACCCATAATAATATTAATGGCAAAATAGTCCTTCATTTCATTTAATGTTGTGGGAAACCACAAACTATCTTTTCTTTCACTTTGTTTACATTTTGCGTAACGGTTCGTTTCCGCCGTAATGAGTTCAAACAGACTCACTGGAAATAATAAAAAAAAATAGTCTATCGCTTTACTCTCCTGAGAAAGACTGTGGCTTGGTCCAGTTTCTTCAGAAAAATCACTAGAAGAAACAGTTTTTAAATTTTCACTCCATTCAGGAGCCAATACATCTTCATCGCTGTCGGAGTTCTCGGAATCACTGGTCTCACTATCGGAAAATGAAACATCGGATTCATTTTCAAATACCAAGTGCTTTTCTTTTTCAGTCATAGCGTGAGATTTATTAAGGTCTTCAGTAGAAAATACTTCGAATACTGAATCGCTGCTTCACAGAACGAAATTTGTATCCATTTTTTGTCAGAATTACAAATTTTAAAAATATAACAGGAAAAAATTTGGAAAAAAATCTCAAAAAATTCACGGAATCAAAATAACACGTCGATCGTTGTACAAAACTGTAGATGAATGTTTACGAAGTATAATTACGTGTTTTCGAGAATGTACTAACGAGATTTGCTCTGATATTTTTATTTAAATATGACTATGTCAATTCGGGCGGTTTGGTCACATTAACCAAAATTTTTTTCGGGCGGTTTGGTAACGAAAGGGTTAAGAAGGCAATTGGACAAGGTAGTAAAGCATGATCTTTGACTGTTGAAATTCACGGACGCAACGACTAATGACTGACACCTTTGGTGACATGTCATGCTTGAGAAGACAATATATTGTCTTTTATATACATGTATGGCCGTGTGATAAGCAGTTTGCTTACGAACCGCAATGTGCTGGGTTCAGTCCTACAGCATGGCACATTCGGCAAGTGTATTCAACTATACCCTCGAGCCGACCAAAGACTTCTGAGTGGAGTTGGTAGACGGAAAATGAAAGAACTCCGTCGCATATATGAATATAGGCGCAGGAAAGTAGTTTGCTTACGAACCACATATTTTCGGGTTCATTCCAACTGCCTGGCATCTTGTGCA
Source organism: Octopus sinensis (assembly GCF_006345805.1). Taxonomy (NCBI): domain Eukaryota; kingdom Metazoa; phylum Mollusca; class Cephalopoda; order Octopoda; family Octopodidae; genus Octopus; species Octopus sinensis. The sequence continues at coordinate 26,042 of NW_021833989.1, read as the reverse complement.
ATTGTCTACGACTATAGCCCCGGGTCGACCAAAGCCTTATCATTGGATTTGGTGTAAGGAAACTAAAATAATCCAATCGTATATATGTTGATATATATATATATTATATATATATATATAATATATATATATATGTGTGTGTGTGTGTGTGTGTGTGTGTGTCTGTGTTTGTCCCCAAACATCACTTCACAACTAATGCTAGTCTGTTTACGTCCCCGTAACTTAGAGGTTCAGCGAAAGAGACCGATAGAATAAGTACTAAGCCTACAAAGAATAGGTCCTGGGGTCGATATGCTCGACTAAATGTGGTGCTCCAGCATGGCCACAGTCAAATGACTGAAACAATTAAATGAGAGTAAAAGAGTAAATAGCGACAAAAGTCTATGACCTGTTCAGTTGGGAGATAGCAGAAAATATCTCCTACAGTTACTTCCCTAACATCATATAATACCTTTCATATTGTAATTTCTGTAATAGGTGTGTTCGTTTTACGCCTGCGAAAGGGGACAAGAGCATGCACACACCAACATACACATCCAAGTAATCTGCTGGTACCTTTAACAAATAAGCATTGACTAACTCATCACTTACATTTCATTAAACCCCACAAATATATAAAGTAATAATGTTATCTAGTACTACTCTTCGGAAATAATCAAGTTTCTTTTTTGTTTTATGTAATATATATGCGTGTGTGTGTATATACACGTATATCTGTATGTATATATATATATGTGTGTGTGTGTGTGTAAAGAGAGGGAGGAAGGGAATATCCTATCAGTCTTTCCATCTATACTTACACAAGTTACGAAATATCACTGGGGTAATTTTCGCCATGTCAAAGTAAATAAATCGAAAAGTAATTAACTTACCTTCGTATATTGATTGAAGAAATTAATTTTCCTTTCCGTTAAATAAATTTTAAAACAAAAAACTTTTTCCGTTCAATTTTTCCAGCGTCTTCAAACATGGCGCTTCGATTAATTATTGATTGCAATTTGCTACGTCACATTACTTTCGCATTCGTACCATACGAAATAACTGAATTAAGATTAATCAATAGGGAATAAAATCAGCAGAAAATACTTTAAAATGTTTTTTATTAAACTTTATTGAAACTTGAATTATATTCGCTGTGTAATCCGCTAATCATTACTGTCTTAATTGTAGAGTCGTTGTTTCGTATTAGGCAGAATACATATATCGACGTCATTTTCGTACCCTATACAAAATATGATTTATATATTTTTATGTATTATTCTCTATTGTAGAAATAAACTATTGATAGGATATTATAATTCATAACATTCTTTCCTAATGAACTAAAATTTAACCAAACAGACATATGATCAAAGGAATTTTGTAGCAAAATTACGTATTGTGCTCACATTATAAACACAACAACCATTGACTCCTTAAATCTCTGGATTATATATATATAATTGTATCTTTTTGTATACGCACATACTACAATGAGATAGGCGGGAACAGTTAACAACAAAGATTAATTGATAAATATCACTTGAAACAAAACAACTGAAGAATACACTGATAGGATTAAAGGTTTTTAGTTATCAACTCCAGTATTTATTTGTTTGGTATGTATATTTATTTCTGTTTATCAAACTGTTGAGTTACAGGATATATATATATATATATATATATATATATATATATATATATATATATATATATATATATGGATATATATGTGTGTGTATATATACATATACACACAAAAACCTTATGTTTTCTATATCCTAATGCTTACCAAAGCCTTGTGAGTGAATTTGGTAGATGGAAACTAAAAGGAGCCTACACGTTGACTATTGGCCATTTGTTTTTTTGTATTCTTCCGCCTTTTTCTTTTGGACTTTCCCATGTCCCTTGTTTCCCAAGAAGAGCTTTATTCGAAACGCAAAACAACCACTCTTTCCTTCTCTAAGCACCTTGTTAAAACCTCGCCTGTACCACGTCATTGCATTGTTGTTTTTTTCTTATTGCATTTTTCCTCCGTTTCTTTTTTTTTTTTTAACTATATGTGTGTCTGTGTGTGCCCCCCACCATCACCTGACAACTAGTGTTGGTGTGTTTATATCCCCGTAGCTTAATAGTTTGGCAAAAAGTGCCTTAAAAAGAAAATAAGTCCTGCCGTTGATTAGTTTGACAAAAATTCCTCAAGGTGCTGTTCCAACAAGGCTACAGTCTAATGGAGTGAAACAAGTAAGATAAAAGTTGTATTATAGTTATGTAGGTAATATATTATGTGTAGGGCATACCTACAAAACTGTGCCCACCACCAACTTTGTTTCCTCATAGCTTCCAATAAAATCGATATTTGTCATTGAAATTTTCAACAAATATGCTTCAGGCTGTTTGATTGGATTTTGTTATAAAAACTATTTTTTCCAAGGGTGAGAAGTTTTGGAAAATTCACATGAGTCAGCTTTTCTTCCTCATAACTTACAGAAAAATGGGTGTTTTTAATGAAAAATTATACAAATACATTTCAGATGGTGTAGATTATGCTTAGATCAAATTTTAATGTGAAAAATAAAATTGCTGGGCAAGTACACATACATACTAATATACATCACAATATTTGTTAGAAATTTCAAGTTTCATTTTGTAGATGTGTAATGTGTGTCAATATGATTGCATGCAAGTCCACCTTTTTCATTTTAAATTCTTATATAATAGTAAATTGTAATCTACACTATGTGGAAGGAAATTTGTAGAAAATTTCATTCAACAATACTCATTTTTCTGAAAGTTATGAGGAATATTGTCTTGTGTGAATTTTCCGAAACTCCTCTCCTCACCTTCAGAAAGAATTTTTTTCACATCAAATTCTGATATAATGATAATCTAAAGCATCTGAAGTGTATTTGCTGAAAATGTGGTTAAAAGAATATCCATTGTTCTATAAGTTATCAGGAGACAAAGTTGTGGGAGGGGACACAGTTTTGTAGTTTAGGCTGATTGTAGCTCATAACAGATGAAGTTGTCAGAATTTTGTTAACACTTGATAAATGGTTGTGGAAGTCCTTCTTCATTGTTGACAATCTTTTCACATTCCATAATAAAATCGTATGTGATTCTGTCACTGACAAAAGAATCATTCTTGTACTCTTCATGATTTGTAACAAATTGCCTTGTCTATTGGGCCATTGTCATTATCTTTCCTATAAAATAAATGAAAATAAAAATTGGCTTATTTTTGGCTGTATTTTGTAACAATATCCTATCCCCATGATCTATGGCACAAATAGAAAAACACTTACCTGTTTCTTTTCTTCATTAATGTTAGCTGTGATAATTGTTTTGAAAATCTTGTTTAAAACCAAACTATGGTAGAATGATTTAACCGCAGGACATAATTTGGAAGGAATACTATTCACACATGGTCTTTCATATAAGTGTTTAGAGTGTGATGATTTATTAATAATAGGGGTTACAGGGATAGGATACAGATTCACATTGTATTTTATAATTGAAAAAGAAACTAACAGATAAATGTTGTATATTTAAAATAACATTACTCTTGAGGAAAATGAATAATCTCACCTGCAGCTTTGTCTGAGATATATTTCAGGTATTGCATTATTTTAGGTCTTTTGCTGAAATCGTAGTCAATATAATCAAGGTATTTGTGTATGAGAGGAATTAAACCAGGGAAATCATCCTGTTGGTAATAGAATCAAAATAATTGAAAATAGTTTGAGTTTTCTATCCCATAGATTAGAAATTGATTGAGATGTTGACCAAATAGTTATTGATATTTTAGTGGTAAAAGAATGGAGAAAGATATGAAAAGAATTTCAATATCCTTCTTATAATAAAAATCATATATATGTATGCTCATATGACGTGACACTATTCATACACAAAAGTATGAACAAACACCAGTGAAAGATACACAAACTAAACATCAGTAGTCAATGTATATAGAGGCAGCATAATTCAATACTCTGTATAAATACACACACACATAAACTGAATTAGCAGATATGTACTATTTTAACACACAAACAGGTTAAATGATTTTAAGTTTGACTTTGTTCAGTATCAATGCAGGAGTAATTAGAATAACAATATTGTTTTTTAAATATTGTTCCAGATAATTTTTATTTCTGAATAACGTTATTTATGTTTGTATTCTAAATTAATAAAAATTGTTTTCAATTTATTAAAAATATTTTTTACCTTTCCATTCATGATTTCATTTAAATTCATCAAACTGTAAATATCCTGAGTTAGTTCAGAAGATTCTAAGTGACAGGAAATAAAACAATTATAGATTTAGTACAATAAATATATGTGCTATATAGTGTGACAGGCAAACTGCTCGCCATGATTATGATGCAAAAACTCATAACTTAGATCATGTATTAATTTCATCTCTACAGATTTTTCTATAGATGACCTTAACACACAATTTAAGTACACTGCTAACACAGTAGTACATGGTACTGACTTATAAAAACGTTTATTCTTCATAGCATATTATGGTTGCATTACAAAATACTGTGTGCCTACAAGTCATTAATCATAATTTAAAATGTTTAAACAGGGTGTGACAGAGAAGCCCGAAATATTGAATGCAAGGTAAGTTTGCATTAATTCATATATTTGTTTTCTTGTAATTTGCCTTGCGTTTACGTCGCATTGTTCTGGCCTTAATCACGATCCTTTATACAATAATGATTCATAGTAATTATTCCATTAAATATATATATATATATAAATTAAATTAGAGATAAAACTACTATTAGGCAACTGAAGCAGTGATAGACATAAACCAATACATAGATAACAAAAAATATAGATATAATTGATATATAATATATATATAAAATATAAAATTTAGAATTTAATTTTTTTAATTTTTTAAATTACAACCACTCCCACACACCCTACCTATACCACCACCCTCAGCCTAAACCACACCCCACTCTTGCTTTCCCCACTATTGCCTTCCCCACATCCCAACACCATCACACCACACCACTCCTTGTTTCTTTCTGTGTTCCTTTCTGTGGAAGAGTATAGGCTCAAAACATTAAAGATTTTTTCACTTTCCGAGCATTAAACTAATACATATATTTTGTGAATTTTCCCTATATATACACATGCATGGCTTTGTGGTAGGGAAGTTTGCATTCCAATCAATATATATTTATTAACCATTCAATATTTAATTAAAGTAAAATGTTATTTCTTGTAATTCTGAAAATTTCCAATAAATATAGCTCTTACCTTTTTGAGCATCTTTTCTGAAATGAAATTTCTCTTTATTAATGGCATCTGGCTTTTGTGCTGGTGGGAAGTTTTCATCAACCTTACAGAGGGTGAAATGATATGGTAAATATGTATAAAATGGGATTGATAATTACCTAATGGTGTGTTGAGTTCTTGAGCAAGACATTTTATTTCATGTTGCTTGAGTGCACTCAACTAGAAAAAGTACATTGTATCTGTATTTCAAATGGCCATTGTTGCCACATTCTGTGTCACATTAGATCTCCCTGAGAACTACATTAAGGTATTTCTATGGAATGCTCAGCCACTTGCTTGTTAATTTCATGAGTAGGGGATCTCATTGATCAGATCGACTGGAACACTTGTTATAATAGACTGAGCGACAGAAACATCTTGGCCAACTTAATAATTTAATGTAATGATTAACAAAACACATAATGGTTTTGATACACATTTTAAAAATCCTTTGATGACAGTGCACCAGCATGGGCACCTATGGTTGGCTGGAACTTGTATAGGAGCAAAAAAATTAGTGTTCCCAACAGGAATTTAAATTAATTGAAACAGTGTTGACTTTAAAATTAATTTCATGTTTTGTAATTAAAGATGATGCTTGGAGCTGTCCACCTCTTGGTATTAATTCTGCACCTGTCATTGATATATATATATATATATATATATATATATATATATATATATTATTGAGGTAGCTGGCTAATCATGACACAAGTGTCTGCTCTGGCATTGTCAGTCTATATATCACTGGTGGGGAGATGAATCACTGATATCTCTAGTGTTTAAGTATCCATCAGTGACAAGACCAAAGTTGAAATCACATGATCTGAGGTCACAGCACTAGAGGTAGTGGGGATTTATCTTCCTGCTACCAATATTAACAAAAGTGCATTTGGCACCAAAATGCCAATGAGTGTTTCTCTTATGATAATTACCACAGTATAGTTTGTCGTAAAAGAACATACACATTTTAGGGTGAATAAAATCCAATGAGTTGAGACCTAATGACAGAATATCTATCATAGCTCTCATATCTATAGTTAGATCAAAGAGTTTAATGTTTATTTTAGAGAAGTCGATATTTACCTTTGTTATCGGGATCAAAAGGTTCAGTTTGAAAATAACTATAGTACGTGTAAGAAGAAGCATAAATACAACAAAGGCAGCATTTTCAAAATCAGTCAGCTGAACCTGACAGTATATTAAAATAATTAGTAATGGCATCGTCATACAATCATCAATTTTTCTAAAGTCCTATGGTTATAGAGGCGTGGTTGGAGGCATACAGTTACAAATCTGCACATAATGTAGCAGGATTCTTATCTTGACATCACTAACATGTTTTCATGGACAGGAACTGTTTTTGGTGGAGAATCCTGTGTCTGAGGAGCCCTTTTAAGGAGAACAATGTTCACCTGGATATACTGGGAAAGTGCTAGAAAAGGTGCAATAAAAATTGTCTGTCCTTTCTCTGCTGGGTAGTTTACTGCAGCAAACAGTGGTTCAATTTAGCAGGAATGAACAATGAATTGGTATAAACAACGATAACAAATATACAAGCAATAAGGTTTCTCTTAACCTGGCCTGTTGAAATGTGAAAAGCCTTTTAGATCGAGCAAGTAGGTTTGAAAGAAGAAAACCTCTAGTAACTAAAGAACTAAGGCTTCTTAATGTTGATATTGCAGCTCTTTCTGAAAAAAGATTTTCAGATGAAGATCATCCTGTCGAAAGAGTGGCAGGTTTTACATTGTGCTGAATTGGGAAGCCAAAGGGAGAGAAAAGGAAAGGTGGTGTTGGGTTTGCAATTAGAAGTGATTTTCTAAAAGACTTAGAACGACCACAAAACATAAATAAACACATAATGAAACTCCAGATCCCTCTTTCTTGTGGACATTTTGTAACTGTTTCTCTATTTATGCTCCTACACTTTCAGCTAATGAGAAAAAATATCCATGCATTTTATGAGGAGCTTACAAAATGTATTCCGTCAATGCCTTTGAGAAGTTGGTTGTACTGGGTGACTTTCATGCATATGTTGATAGAGACTAAGGTGCCTGTGATATACTTGGGCATTACAGAATAGGAAAGATGAACAACAATGGGTTGCATCTGCTATAAATGTTCTCTGAGATAGAGTTGATTGTTGGGAATGATCTCATCATAAAATGAAACATGGATTCCCCCAAGATCAAAGCAAGGTCACATGATTGAGTTTGTATTAAATTGGAAAGGTGACTTACAAGATTTGTGCAGACGCAGAATAGTGTGAGGTGCTGATTGTGATACTAAACACAAAATGGTTAGGGCCAAGTTCAAGTTCAGTGTCTGCAAGAAAATTCATTTTGAAGGTATACAAGTACCAAAGAAAATTGATGTAGAGCAGCTAAAACGACCACAAGTTTTGCAGTTATTTCAAAAGAGATGTACCAATATTCATTTTGAAGGTTCATGACAATCTTTCCAGAATGAAATATATAAAATGGGTTCAGAAGTGTTAAGTTTTAAGATGATGCAGTGATAAATGAGCTTTTAGCAACAAAGAAGTCCACTCATGAAAAGCTTCTTAACCCAAACGTTAAGAACACAGTACAGCTAGAAAAGTTGTACAAGTCTCTAAAAGAAGACTTGCAAAAAGAACTCAGGAGGCTTAAAGACACTTGGTGGAGAAACTTGTCAGAGGAAGTACAGGCAGCCTATGATAGGAAGGACATTAAAAGTTTCTATAGTTTATTGTGGCAAGCTTTTGGACTCCAATCTTCATCAGATGTTCCTTTGAAGTCAGAAGATGGAAATGGGGTTATTAATGATCCTCCTGGAATAATGAATAGATGGAGAGAACACTTTGCAGATCTTTTCCACAATATGTCTATAGTGAACATGGATATCATAAACATGCCACAAAGAGAGATAATGCAACACATGAATGATACACCTTCCACTGGCGAAGTAAATTTGGCATTATGTATATTAAGATCAGTTGTAGCTCATGGATTGGATGGTATTCCAGTTGAAATTCTGAAAGCAGGCGGGGATCATATTTCATCTGAAATTCATAGCCTGATAACTCAAGTTTGGAATGAATCGTCTGAATGACATGCAAACAGGATTGACTGGTCAAGGAAGAACTGTAATCCCTGAATCAACATCAGTGCATAACCTGGGCATTGACGTGAGCAGTAAGGCTTCTTTTCAAGTGCATATTACCAATTTGGTAATGTGCTCCCTAATACACTCAGCACACAATACTCCCAACTATGATCAACACAAAATTAATGGTGAAACTCGAAGCTACACAAAGAAAATCATCTCAATGTGCCACATCAACTACTGGGAAAGACTGAAAGAATTAAAATTCTTCTCCCTAGAACAAAGGCAATAAATATATGGAAAGTCCTGGAAGGCCTTTTACCAAGCTTTGGCATTGAAAGTTACACAAACAGCATTTACACAAATTCTTTGGCTTGTTTGTCTGATTTCTGTTGGTCTATTACATTTTTCAGTGAGATAGTGGCTTGTTTGATGATTTTAACTCTTATTTCTAGCAAGCTGGTACTTCGTGTACTCTCTATTATAATTATAATTATAAAATTTTATTGATTAGCCATATAACAGAATTATTGCTTGCTGGCCACTAATATTATTATTTTTATTATTATTTATTTATATATTTACTACTACTACTAATGATAATAATAATAATAAGCAGTTCTGGTTTTTATTAACAGTTTCAATGTGTTGAACTGGAATATGAGTGAAATAAGGCAGATTGACAGGTAAATTCATAAGCTACTGACTTGCAAAAAGATGCACCAACCAAAGGCAGACGTATATCATCTTTACCTACCCAGAGCTCAAGGAGGTTGAGACTTGATCTAATCTGAAATCTTCTACAAAACCACAATAATTGGACTGGCTAAATAGCTTGAAACATCTAACGACTGGATGCTAAAGCTTGTTGAAAACCATGAAAAACATAAGCTTCATTCTGTTATGAAGGGGAGCAAAATATTTTCAAGTGAGTTTATGCATAAGCATGATGGAAGTGCAGCAACTGTAGTTGCAAAGAAGGTGAAATCAATATCAAAACAAAATGCATTTGAACAATTGGCTGATAGGTGGGAACAAAAACCCCTGCATGGCAAATATATGGCTCGAAGCAACAAGCTGATGTAGACCAGAAGCACACCCATCAGTGACTATGGAGCTCAGGGCTAAAGGCAGAGAGTGAAGGATTTATCTTGGTTGCCCAAGATCAGAGTTTATTGACCCGGAACTACTAAGGCAATGGGATGAATAATGGTGTAGAGCCAAAGTGCTGTTAATGCAACGATGAGATTGAAAAAGTTGACCACCTAATCTCCACATGTAAGGTTTTAGCACCTGTAGAATACAAATCAAGACATGACAGAGTTAGCCAATATCTACATTGGATGATATGTCGGCATTATAGAATGAAAACTGCTGACAAATGGTACAAGCACCACCCTGAGGGTGTAACTGAGGGAGAAAATGTAAGTATTCATTGGGAATTCTCAGTGTGTACAGGCCGGACCATCAAAGCAAGCAAACCAGATATTGTTGTGAAAGACCAATACAATAAAGCCTGTTTATTGATTGATATGAGCATACCTTGTGACCATAATATCTCGGAAAAAGAATTTGATAAGCTCAGAAAATATAAAGATTTGCTAATTGAAATCGACAAAAAATGTGGCACCTCAAAATGGTTACAATACCAGTAATTGTAGGAGCACTTGGAATGATCAAAAAAGAAACTGAAAATTATTTAAGAATGGTGTCTGGCATACCATCCATGTAGGAAATGCAAAGTATGTCTCGTAGTTATAAATGAGACATTTACAAAAATATCCTAAGGCCTCTTCGGAGATTATGTGATACAAATCAGATTACATACACAGTTATATAGGTGTGGGTACATACCCATAATAATACATATATATATGAGTGCATATACTCATACTCCTATACATATAAATATACATATACATAATGATATAAATAATATAAATTAATAAACATACATATGTTCCACATTCAATGTTACAGTTTTTCAACTTAATATTGTGATAATTACAATGTAGAAAAACATACACATATTAATACCTAAATGCAGATATACAGAGTCAAGAGTACATTATATTAATTCATAACAATTTCCAAAATGTCATTAATGTTAGCATCATTATCATTGTCATTACCACTAATGCTGCCAATATCATCATTCGTATTATTATTAATAACGCTAATACTAGAAAAAACAATATATAGATTCCATTATTAGCAATATAGTTACAATAGTACTACAATACCATGCAAAGTGTTAAATATCTGCATATACATACGAAATATGAAACAAAAGCATTCTGTTTACACAACATTAAGATCCACAGGTGCACAGATGTACTTCCGAGTTCAGATTTACATTGTAATTATCACAATATTAAGCTGAAAAACTGTAACATTGAATGTGGAACATATATATGTTTATTGATCTATATTATTTATATCATTATATATATGTATATTTATATTTATAGGAGTGTGAGTATATGCACTCATATGTATATGTTTTATTATGGGTATGTACCCACACCAATATAAATGTGTATGTAATCTGATTTGTATCACATAATCTCCGAAGAGGCCTTAGGATATTTTTGTAAATGTCTCATTTATAACTACGAGACATACTTATCTGCATGGCCGAAACAGCTGTAAGATGTAGTCTATATCTATACTTATATTTACTTATTTTTATATTCTCTTATACATATTGTACTTACTGTATAACATTACTCCTTTATGTACACTATTTTGTTCTACTTTATTATGTTTGTCCTTAAAGTTTCTTATGTGGTGGTTTAATAAAGTATGTGATTGGGTATTATCTGGTAATCGATATTTGATTTAGATGTATTTCTCCATTTTCTTATTTTGTATTATGAATTTGTGGTAAAACATTTTACCTTTGCCCATATAATACAGTAAATGAATTAATTGCATCACAATTATTAACATTTATGTATTAACTTTGTTGGGTACTTCACTAGCGGTAGATTGGATATGTTATCCCATGGAGGGTTGCATTTACAACCCCTATCTCAATTTGTATATATATATATATATATATATATTCTTGAAAAATGGAAATTTTTTCACAATTTTTCCAGGATCCTCAACTTACACTAAACAGAAAGAAAAAATATCCGGGAAAAGTGAAAAAATTAAGAGAGAGGGATGAATTTTTTGAAATTTTATTTTCAGGATCGAATCCCCCCACCTGCTTCATTTTTTCACTTTTTCCAGAATTTTGTCTTCTTACTTATTTTTTTTTTTTTCTATTTTATTATTATTTTTTGGGTGGGGGCCAAATAGGTAAAAAATACAAAGATTTGAACTCTGATAATAATTTTAAAAAAAAAATTTTAACTCATTAACCAACCACATGTTTCCGGGTGGCACCTCGGGCATGAGATTTGTTTCAGTCATTTGCCTGTGGCCATGCTGGAGCACTGCCATTAGTCGAGCAAATCGACACCAGGACTTATTTTTTGTAAGCCTATTGCTTATTCTATCGGTCTCTATTTGCTGAACCGCTAAGTACGTTATGTTATCGTAGTTTTGTTAGCTTTGGCTGCTATTTCTAGCATATGGATAGCCTGCTTGAAGGCCTGAAGGGTATATATATATATATATTTTTTAATATTTTTATATATGGTCTTTTATTTTACTTGTTTCAGTCATTTGACTATGGCCATGCTGGAGCACCACCTCTAGTCGAGCAAATCGACCCCAAGACTTATTCTTTTTAAGTCCAGCGGTTCTTGCCAAGCCGCTAATTGACAGGGATGTAAACACCCCAGCATCAGTTGTCAAGCGATGTTGGGGGGACAAAAAGGCACACACACTCACACACACATATATGTATATATATATATTTATATACGACGGGCTTCTTTCAGTTTCCATCTACCAAATATATTCATACACACACACACGCACATATATATATATATGTACATATTTACGACGGAGCTTCCTTCAGTTTCCGTCTACCAGATCCACTCAGAAGGCTTTGGTCACCCGAGGCTATAGTAGAAGTCACTCGCCCAAGGTGCCACGCAGAGGGACTGAACCAGGAACCATGTGCTTGGTACGCAAGCTACTTTACACACCGCCAACCCCGCCCATATTTCGAGAGTTATCTCCGCTTACGTGCCATTTCCTATTTGAAATTAAATCTACTTCCAACAACAGAAAATTTGAAATTAATTGGGCCTCCAGATCGGTTGCTACCGTTTCAAACTAAACTGAGGTGAGGCATTTTAATTTCATTTGGGGCCATTTAACGCTTCAATGAACATCCTTTCATCTTAAACTCTGTCTGTGTGTCTATAAATTAATGATACGATATTAATTATCGTAAAAGTGCGTGATCCAATTATGAGATCAGGAAATTAATGTTTTTGTTTTTCGTTAAGAAACTTACAAGGGCGTGGCCGCTTTGTGGGGGACAGAGATAGAGGTAACACAGAGTAGGGTCTCTGTTCAGTCAGCCTGTAATGGTAGGGTTTTGTGTATATGTTTTAACAAGGGTGGATTTTCTCCACTGTGGAAACTGGATATCTTATATATATATATATATACGTAAAAGCACCATCCGTTCGTGGCCGTTTGCCAGCTCTGTCTGGCACCTGTGCGGGTGGCACATAAAAAGCACCCACTACACTCACAGAGTGGTTGGCGTTAGGAAGGGCATCCAGCCGTAGAAACACTGCCAGATCTGACTGGGCCTGATGAAGCCTTCCAGCTTCACAGACCCCAGTTGAACCGTCCAACCCATGCTAGCATGGAGAACGGACACTAAATGATGATGATGATGATGATGATGATATATATATTGCTTTTTTATACACCACACAACCCACAGATCCCTATTGATCAAACGTTTTTTTTTTTTTGCCCCACCCATCCCATCTCGGAAAGAAAAAATTCTACATTGTATTTCGTCCATTTTTATTCTGTGTTTAGCCCTGTGTGGCTACAATAAAAAGTTATCTATCCATCCAGCTATCCATCCCTCCATCCATGCATCCATCCATCCATCGCTCCATTTATCCATCCATCCATCTATCCATCCATCCATCTATCCATCCATCCATCTATCCATCCATCCATGCATCTATCCATCCATCCATCCATTCATCCATGCATCCATCCATCAATCCATCCATCCATGCATCC
>NW_021833989.1:0-7500 GCF_006345805.1 Octopus sinensis | reverse complement strand
ATTCATCTATCCATCTATCCATCCATCCAACCATACATCCATCTATCCATCCATCCATGCATCCAACCATCCATCCGTCTATCCATACATCCATCCATCCATCACTCCATCCATCTATCCCTCTATGCATCCATCCATCCCTCCATCCATGGATCCATCCATCCATCTATTCTCCATGCATCCATCCATCAATCCATCTATCCATCCATGCATCTAACCATCCATACATCCATCCGTCCGTTTATCTATCCATCTATTCCTCCATCCACCCATTCGTCCAACCATCCATCTATCCATCCATCCATGCGTCCAACTATCCATCCATTCATCTATCCATTCATCCATCCATCCATACATTTATCCATCCATCCATCCAACCATCCATCCATCCATATATCTATCCATCCATCCATCCATCCATCCATTCATCCATCTGTCATTCCATCCATCCATCCAGTTATCCCTCCATCCATCCATCCATGCATCCATCCATACATCCATCCAACCTTCCTTGCATTAATCCATACATCCATCTATCCATCCATACATCTCTCCATCGATCCATCTATCCATCCATCCATCCAGACAGCCAGCCAGCCATGCATCCATCCATCTATCCATCCATGCATCCATTCAACCATACATCCATCCATGCATCCAACCATCCATCCGTCCATCCATCCATCCATGCGCCAATCCATCCATCCATCTATCAATCCATCCATCTATCCATCCAACCATCCATCCCTCCCTGCATCCATCACTCCATTCCTCCATCCATCTATGCATCCATCCATCCCTCCATCCATGCATCCATGCATCCATCCATCTATCCATCTATCCATCCATCTATCTATCTATCCTCCCTCCATCCATGCATCCATCCATGCATCCATCCATCCATCAATCCATCCATTCATCCAACCATCCATCCATCCATTTATCCAGCCATCTATTCCTCCATCCATCCATCCATCCATCCTTCCATCTATCCATCCAGCCAGCCATCCATTCGTCCAACCGTCCATGTATCCATCCATCCATGAAGCCATCCATGCATATAACCATCCATCCATTCATCCATCAATCCATCCATCCAACTATCCCTCCATCGATCCATCCATCATCCATCCATCCATCCATCCATGCCTCCATCCATCCATCCATCCATCCATGCATCCATCCATCTAGCCAGCCAGCCAGCCATGCATCCATCCATCTAGCCATCCATCCATGCATCCAACCATCCATCCGTCCATCCATCCATCCATGCATCCAACCATCCATCCGTCCATCCAACCATCCATCCATCTCTCCATCCATCCATCCATCGAACAACTGCTGTCACGTGTGGGACGAGTCGGTTTATCAGCTGAGTCTATCGTCAATATTGTCACGCCTCCTTCCTTCAAACGGGAAGGAAGAGCTATTTTCATCATCCTTGTGGCTATGGCGAAGGAATGTATCTGGTGGACGCGTCTGAAAGGATTGGAGACAAACACTTTCCTCTCTGGTCAATCTCTCATCAACTTCTTCAAGTACCACTTGAAAAGGAAAGTGAGAGTAGAGAGGTAAGTTTTGTCTAGCGAATGTTTTAAAAAATGATGGGTGAATGTAGCAAGGATGGAACGTATGAATGACAAAGCCACCTTGAGCATAATCCTATGAACCCAGAAATTGAAAACAGAGGGTTACCCACTTGCAAACAAATGTGGTAACATATAACAATATTGATCTATCCATCCATCCATGCATACATTTATCTATCCATCCATCTATCCATCCATCCATCCATCCATGCATCCATCTATCCATCCATCCATGCATCCATCCTTGCATGCATGCATCCATCCATGCATCCATGCATGCAGGCATTCATCCATCCCTCCCTCCATCCATCTATCCATGCATCCATCCATCCATCCATTCATGCAACCATTCATCTATCCATCCATCCAACCATCCATTCATCCATCCATCCATTTATCCATCTATCCATGCATCCATCCATCCATCCATCTATCCGTACCTGACCCGCCTGTTCAGGACGACTTTCGGGCCAGGGCCCATGGACAACTTACAGAGATCCCTGGCCTGGCAGTGCTACTGAGAAGCGCTACCCGTTCGGGATAAGTTCTACAGACATGGCTCGAGAAACACGGGGCCGACCTGCCCGAGATGCGGTCAGAGCGACGAAACCGTTCTGCACGCACTCGTGCAGTGTCCAACAATTTCCGACCTGTGGGCTTATGTCGAACAACTGCTGTCACGTGTGGGACAATTCGGTTTATCAGCTGAGTCTATCGTCAATATTGTCACGCCTCCTTCCTTCAAACGGGAACGAAGAGCTATTTTCATCATCCTTGTGGCTATGGCGAAAGAATGTATCTGGTGGACGCGTCTGAAAGGATTGGAGACAAACACTTTCCTCTCTGGCCAATCTCTCATCAACTTCTTCAAGTACCACTTGAAAAGGAAAGTGAGAGTAGAGAGGCAAGTTTTGTCTAGCGAATGTTTTAAAAAATGATGGGTGAATGTAGCAAGGATGGCACGTATGAATGACGAAGCCACCTTGAGCATAATCCTATGAACCCAGAAATTGAAAACAGAGGGTTACCCACTTGCAAATAAATGTGGTAACATATAACAATATTGACCAAGGTTACCGTGGTCTTTTTCGTAGCCTTTTCTTCCCACGGATAAACCTTACTTGCTTTCCCCTTTACACCATATATCATAACACTGTGATACACAATCCCTATTAATCGTTTTTTTCCCTCTTCCCCTTTTTTCCCCCTTTTTTCTTCTTTTTTCATTTCTCTTTTCTTTTGTTCCTTATCATTTTAATTTTTTTCTTTTTCTTTTTTCTTTTTTCTTTTATTTATTTTTTTGTTGTTCTTTTCTTCCCTTTTACGATCCCTCTTGATCGAAAACCTACGCTACCCCCCCCCTTTTTTTTGTTTCTTTCATTCTTTGTTTTTTTCATCCCCCAAAAGAAAAGCTCTACCTTGTAACTTGTCCCATCTGTGTGCAGCCCTGTGTGGCCAATGAAGAATCTTATCCATCTATCCATGCATCCAACCATCCATCCATACATTTATCCATCCATCCATCTATCCTTCCATCCATGCATCCATGCATACATCGGAGCCAGTAGCTGAGTCTGTTTTCATTTCATCTATAGCCTTTATTATATCGTCTTCCTTTAAATCGATGTAATCTATCATCGCTGCCTCTGATTTTATATCTGCAGTGGTAAAGAAGTCAGTTGGATTGGTGATTTGGAAATGCCCAAAGGGTAGAGTGAAAACACTCTTGAATTGCTCATTCAGTATTTCACTTACCCTCATTCGTTTTCCTGTGAGTGTGCCATCCTTTTCAAGGAGTGGCCCTATTCTACAGTGCACCATAGCTGTTTCTTTGGCATACCTGTAGAAAGCTCTGGGGTTAGATTTTATGTTGTCTATAGCCCAGGCTTCTTTGTCTGCTCTTTCCTTTTCATGGGAGAGTTGCAGACATTATATACATATATATATAAACATACATATATACATATATACATACATACATATATACACATACATATATATATACATATATACACATACATATATATACATACATATATATATATACATACATATATATACATACATATATATATATATACATACATATATATACATACATATATATACATACATACATATATATACATACATATATATATATACATATATACATACATATATATACATACATATATATACATATATATATATACATACATATACATATATATACATATATATATATACATACATATACATATATATATATATATACACACACATATATATATACATATATATATATATACACACACATATATATATACATATATACATACATATATATATATATATCTCTTTTACTCTTTTACTTGTTTCAGCCATCCGGCTGAGGCCATGCTGGGGCACCGCCCTTGTTGCTACCCTCTAAGTCCAGTTTGCCGTGGCTGGCCACTGATCTAAGAGAGAGTTTGTAGCTGCTGCCCTTAGGTTACCTTCGTACCTTGCAGTGGGTTCATCTGGGATCCCGGAAAGCAGCTTGTCTAGATGTTTTTTGAAAATGTCCACATCCGCATCATGTAGATCTCTTAGTTTTCTTGGCAGTTTGTTGAACAGCTGAGGGCCCCTGAACCCCAGGCTATTACAGTATCTGCTCCTTACCCGGATGTGGAAGACGGGACCTTTGGCACCACACAGTGACGTCCTGTACGGGGATTGGAACAGTTCTCAATTCCAAAATTTGGTGCTAGTCCCTCCAGGATTTTCCATATGTATATCACTGCATATCTCTCTCGTCTTCGTTCCAAGGAGTACAAATTGAGTTCCCTAAGCCTCTCCCAATAGTTCTTTTCTTTCATGGTGGAAATCCTCTTGGTGAAATGTCTTTGGATTGTCTCAAGCTCTGTGGTTAGTTTGACACTATGCGGTGACCACAGTTGGGAGCAGTAGTCCAGGCGGCTTAGGACAAATGTCCTCCATAGTGTCAACATAGTCTCGCAGTCTCTTGTCCGGAATGTCCTCAGGATCCAGCCAGTGAGTCGTCTGCACATTGTCGCCACCTTCGCGATGTGTGAAGAAAAAGATGCATCGTCACTCATGTCTATCCCCAGGTCCCGTATTGATTTTGATACTGGGATTTCGATCCCTCCTGGACCAGTATAGTTGTGTTGTAATGTATATGTGTTTACAGCTTGATATTGTAAGGCTTGAAATTTACCAGCATTAAATTGCATGTTGTTGTCTTCAGCCCATTTGTATATGGCATCCAGATCTTGTAAAAGGTCAGCATCAGCTGGGTTTTTGATTGCCTGTGCTACCTTTGTGTCATCAGCATAGCTAGTGAGGGATGTTGTTTGTGCTACCAAGGGCATGTCAGAGAGCGCCACCAAAAACAGCAAGGGTCCCAAGACTGTGCCCTGTGGCACCCCGCTTGCTATTGGTGTCTTTCCCGAGAGGGCTCCATTGGCTGCAACCATCTGGCTTCTGTCCTTCAGGAAGTCATGTATCCACTCACCTACTTTTCCTGTTATGCCGAGTCTGAGTAATTTGTGACATATCACTCCGTGGTCGACTTTGTCAAAGGCCTTCGCAAAGTCGAGATATACCACATCCACCTGTGAGCGATCCAGTAGTTGTTTCAGTACCCAGTCGTAGTGTTGTAACAGCTGCGTAAGGCAGCTTCTTCCTGGGTGAAAGCCATGCTGTGTGTCAGTGAGACGGTTAGTTTCTTCGAGGAACGTGATCAGTTTTTTTCTGATGATTCGTTCCATGACCTTACTTATGTGTGACGTCAGGGAGACTGGCCTGTAGTTTTTGGCCTCTGCTCTACTCCCTCCTTTGTGGATAGGGCATATGGTGCCTTCTTTTAGCGCCCTGGGCAGTTTACCATTAGCCAAGGAACCACTGAAGAGCTTCTTCAGTGGTCCCGCTAGGGCATGCCTGCATGTTTTTAGGAGGACTGCTGGGAATCCATCTGGTCCAGCAGCTGAGTTTATTTTCATTTCTTCTATGGCAGATATTACATCCCTCTCTGTTATGTCTATGTGGTCGATGGTTGTTGTTTGGTTTTGGAGCGTTGTGGCATCAAAGAAAACTTCTGGGTTTGTGATTTGCATGTGCCCCAGAGGGGATGTGAACACACTTTTATACTGTTCCTTTAGTATTTCACTTATCCCTTGGGGGTCCTCAGTTAGAGAGCCCTTTTTATCAAAGAGTGGGCCAATCTTGCAGTGTACCGAGGTGGTTTCTTTCGCAAATTTAAAGAAGGCTTTAGGGTTTGTTTTAATATTCTCTATGGCCCTGGCTTCTCTCTCTGCCCTCTCCTTCTCATAGGAAAGTTTGAGTGCAGTTTCCGTTTCAAAAAGTTTCAGGTGGAGTCCCTCATTGTTTCTCTGCCGTGCATTCAGTTGCTTCGAGAGCTTAGCTCTTCGCCTCATAAGTATTTTCCTGTCTCTGGGAATAACGTTCCTATGCCCGCTGGCTTTTTTCTCTGGGACAAACTTATGGCATATGTTCTGTATTGTTGTCATGAAATGTTGGAAATGTGTGTTGGTGTCTTGTGTGGTGATGAAGTCACTCCAGTCATGTTTTCGGATCTCTTCGTTGATCTTCTTCCAGTTTGCCTTATGGAAGTTTAGACTGGATAGGCCTGTGGTATTTTCTAATGGCTGCGTCTCAACTAACTCTCTCATACCATATATCATTACCTCTACTAAGTTGTGATCTGAGAGAATTGTTGGTGTTACCATTATGTTGTGGATGAGCATCGGGTTGCTTGTGAAACAGAGGTCCAAGACATTCTCACCTCTTGTTGGCCGAAGCACTGCTTGTTCCATGAAAAACTTGCGTGTGAGAGCCAACAAGGACTCTGTCTGTCTGTGTCTGTTTAAGTGATGTCATTTCAGGGAGAAGATGGCCATCTGGCCATTTGGCTTTCGGAAGGTTAAAATCTCCCAGCAGTAGAATGGTGTTACCCTGGTCCAGTTTGTCCAGGACTTCTTCTATTCTTCTGAGGCTATCTTCAAACACTCCTTCATGACTAGGGGTGTCTGGTGGCCGATATGTGACACATATTACTATTTTCGGTTGTTTCATGTGTACTATCAGTGTGTCACAGACTGAGTTTGAGTGTGTCAACAGTACTATGGGTGTGACATCTTCACGGACGTACAGGGCAACCCCACCATGAGTTCTTTCCTTCCTGTCTGACCGAAAAACAGTATACTTTGGTACGTGTATTTCTACATCTGCTATACTGCTTGACAGGTGCGTTTCAGTCAGCGCTATGCATATTGCATGGTTGCTTGTGCTTAAGTCCCTAAGGTAAGGAATTTTACTCATATTAGTATTTACTCATATATGTATATATATATATACATATATATATACATACATATATATATATATATACATACATATATTATATATATATATACATACATATATATATATATATACATACATATAATATATATATACATACATATATATATATATATATCATACATATATATATATATATTACATAATATATATATATATATACATACATCTATATATATATAATACATACATATATATATATATATACAGATATATTATATATATATAACATATATAATATATATATACATACATATATATATATATATATACATACATATATATATATATATAAATTACATATATATATATCTACATACATATATATATATATACATACATACATATATATATATATATATACATACATACTTTGATAGGTTTCGGCCATTATTGGCCCAGGCCATGTCTAACTTAATAGCACCACCTGGTGAAGTCTTTCAAGTCAGAATTTGGGCACTATGGCCCACTCAAGTAGAGAGTTATTGTTTACAGAGACATATCCGGGTGTAGGGGGTTTATCGGGATTTCTTGAAGGAATCTGTCC
>NW_021833988.1:35000-59131 GCF_006345805.1 Octopus sinensis | reverse complement strand
ACACACACATATATACACACATGTACACACGTCCCTACAAACACAAACTTATACACACACATATATACATACAAATATGTAGACACTCACATATACACATACAAACTCATACATACGCAAAGACTCATACATATACACACATACATACGCGCGCATATACATACACACTAATATATATATATGTATACACACACATGCATACACACACACGAACATTAAACTGATTTGGTTAAGTTAGCTTGATAAAAGAGGGCGTTAGTGTATGCTTGCGTGTGTGTGTGTGTGTGTGTGTGCGCGCCTACAAGGTTGTAATTGCGCACAGGTCTGCATGCGCGTGTATATATATATTATATATATATATATATATTACATATATTATATATATACATATATATACTATATATACATATATATACAATACATATATATACATATATATACATATATATACATATATATACATATATATATATATATATACACGTGTGGTGTGTAATGTTTGTGCTATCACTTGCTCAAGATCAGCGCCTGTCTTGCTGGAAATAAAACATTGTTGATTCGTCGATTCTGTTCAGCCGCCACCCCGCCACAACCGTCACCTCCTCAGCGCTGACGATTAGTTTTAATAAGAACAAGCAGCAGCAGCAGCAGCTAATTATAGCACTTGCCTTATAATACAATAGTCCCCTCTAACCCCACGCCCCCCCCCCCTCACCCCCACTCGATACCCTCCCACCGATCCCCCCGTTTTTAATTAGTTGCCTCTTGTGTTCCCCCCTCTACCATCACACTATATCGAGTAGCTCTCAACTAATTATACAACTGGCGCCACCTTGCAGTTATCTTCCCTTGGGCCAAGAGAGCGTCACGATTTCTGATCGCGTATCTAAGGCTTTCTCTCGTTATGTCTATCTATCTACATCATACATATATATATACATATACTTACATAAACGCACGCGTGCACATATATACACGCACGCAGCTAGACAACACACACACACCTCCTAATATATATATATGTGTGTGTGTATGTGTATGTGGTGTGTGTGTGTGTGTAAAGTGGGCCCTTTTGAACGCTAGCACCAAGGCCAAGCTGTGCAGCAGTTACTGTGTGGTTTGGTAGTGCCATCTCTCTTAAACATATCAATGTCCATGTGTGAGAACGAGAGGCTTTGGTAGAAACTGAGAGCAGAAGCGAAATAGTCTTTGCAGCGAATGCGCCGCCATTTTGTCGCTCACCTCGCTTGTCAGAAATGGCTGCTTAATATTGTCCCCGTACGCACGCACGCACACACACACACACACTGCTTACTTCTACTAAATTCACAAGGCATTGGTTGGCCAGCTGCTATAGTGGAAAACGCTTGCCGAAGGGGACGAGCGATGGAACTGAACTCAAAATCGCATGGTTGCAAAGCGACCTTCTTAACCGCAAGTAAGAGACACAGACGCACATAAAGAGACAGACAGACAAAGAGAGAGAGACCCATAAGATCCAGGTTTAGGATATGTTCATCACGAGGCCCTTTTGGGATGGTTTGTGTGCCTCACAACCTGAGAGCTCTGGCAGCGAAGAGCAAGCTCTTGGTGAGGCCTTCCATGCTGGACAGATCAAAGGACAGAGGTCAGACTAATGCATAGGACCATCTCTTGAAGGGGTAAAAATGGGTTTACATAGAGCCAACACCCTTATCTAGAAAAAAAAAAGCAAAGTTAAAGAGGCATCGATGATAATTCAAAAACCAATGGGACTCGGTAGGGGCTGGCCTTCTCTCAAGGAAACCTATGAAGCAGGACACTGAAGCAGATTTGAAAAAGCAGGGTTCAAGCTGGAGAGAAGCAGAAAAGATATTTCAGGGCCGAGAAGTGGAGAAATATCGATTGTCTCTGCACCATTGGGATCGAAGGGCTTAAAACGGGGTAAGTACCGAAATCGAAATCTCAAAAAGATGAAGGGCAAAACTGACCTCGACGGGATTTGATCACGGATCGTAGAGAGTCGGAACAAATACTGCAACCGCATTCCAGCTGACGCTCTAATGATTCGGCAGTAAATTACAGGTAAAGATCCCGAGAGAAAGGCCGAGAAAAATTTGCCCCCAGAATTGGTCGGGTGCTTTTATGTAACAACACCGAAAGGATGAAAGAAAAAAAAAGGTGACCGACCTCGGCAGGATTTGATCACTGAGCGCAGAGATCCGGAACAAATACCGCGTGCCATTCCAGCTGACGTTCTAACAATTCTGCCAACTCGCCGCCTTTTTCAGAGGCGTTTTTGGTGACTAAACCCTGACTGATAGATGGCGTTACGAGATAAAAACAAAATTACTGAAGGACGGGGTCGGGGTGAAAACACGCAGGTGTTAATTTTTAATAGATTAAAATTTATTAGTTCACTGCACTAATTAACGCGAGCTTCGTCTTTACTACTACCGCCACTGCCACCACTACCTCCACTAATTGCTACCAAGCGCCACCGCCATAGCCACCACCACCTAAACGTACTACTCCACCTTTACACGTTCTTTCTGTTTTGAGTTTATCCTTCATTGCCCCACTTACTGTTTTCCTCAGCGACCCCGCTCCAAAAGAAATTTGCCCTTACTGCACGAAGAGTCTTCTGGGTCAATGTAGTCGTCGAATACATACGTAGGCTCAGACATGCCTGCGTGGTTAAGAAACTGGCTTTGCAACCACGAGGTTCGGGTTCAGTCCCATTGCGCGTCATCTTGGGTAAATGTCTTCTACTTGCAGCCCGAGAGAATTTGGTTGACGGAAACACGTGTGTTTGTGTGCTCTCCCCTATCACTTGACAACCGGTGATCGTTTGTTTACGTCCTCGTGACTTAGCAATTGGGTAAAAAGATACAGATAGAAGTACAAAACTTACAAAAGAAAAATACATTAAAAATGTAATACTGGAATCGGTTTATTCAAGTAAACCCTTCAAGGTGGTGCCCCAGCATGGCCACCATCCAATGACTGAAATGAGTAAAAAAGAAAACGTGTGTTTGCGTGGGGTGGGGTATTTGATGGGAATCTATCGAATAGATCAAAGCAGATCGATGTGAAGCATGTCATGCCACATGTGATGGCCAGACAGAATGTAAAAAGAAATGTTAGCTTCTCGAGTCCTGCCGACCCATAAGGGCCGGTTTCCCGGTTTCAAGGCGTATAAATTCCCCAACTGGACGGGACGCTGGTCCATTGCAGGATTACACAGTTTTGCCAGCTGAGTGGACTGGAGCAACGTGAAAAGAAGTATTTTGCTGAAGAACACGACGCGTTGCCCGGTCTAAGAATCGAAACCACAATCTTACGCTCCTGAGTCCAACAGTTTAACCACTAAGCCACGCGCCCCCACTAGACAGTATGTAACGAATCCTAAAACAATCCAGTCAGTTTGTGGAAAGAGCATCTACGCAGAAAAGATCACTGATGTTGGCATGCTACAAATCCAAAGTTATCCAATATTGAAATATAAGCAATGTGTCACTACAGCCGTTTCATTAAGATATTTTATTATGACGTAACTATATACACGACGGTATATGTTAACGTGCAAAATTCATAAGAATATGTAATACGTAACAATATGTCTCCCAAATCATCAGGTTAACCCAAAAAGCTGGCAGAAACGTTAGCACGCCGATCGAAATGCTTAGCGGTATTTCGACTACCGTTACGTTCTGAGTTCAAATTCCGCCGAGGTCGACTTTGCCTTGCATCATTTCGGGGTCGATTAAATAAGTACCAGTTACGCACTGGGGTCGATATAATCGACATAATACCTATGTCTGTCCTTGTTTGTCCCCTCTATGTTTAGCCCCTTGTGGGTAATAAAGAAATAGGTATTTTGACTGCCGTTACGTTCTGAGTTCAAATTCCGCCGAGGTCGACTTTGCCTTTCATCCTTTCGAGGTCGATAAATTAAATACTAGTTGTGTACTGGGGTTGATCTAATCGACTGCCCCCCTCCCCCAAAATTTCGGGCCTTGTGCCTAAAGCAGAAAAGCACATTTAGTGCTGTAGTGAAGCCAAGAAACCAAGTTCAGAGGAAATACTTAAAAACTATTAACATTAACTATTCTGCTGTTGCACCGTCAGATGTAAAGTATTCTGTTTATGTCTGCGCCGCGACCAACAAGTTTATTAGAAATCCCAAATCAGAAAAGATGTCGGACGTCAATCTTGGATTTTTGTTTCTTCTCTCTTTTCTTTCTTCTCCAGCACATTTGTTCGTTTTAAAGCCAGAAAAGAACAATTTCCGAGTCAGATCAAAGGAAAAAAATCTCAGCTTTTACAGTTTGAAATACAGACACAATAATAATAATAATAATAATGATAATAATAATAATAATAATAATGATAATATAATAATAATAATAATAATAATAATATTAATGATAATAATAATGATAATAATAATAATAATAATCATTTCACGTTTTTGGCACATGGCCAGCAATTTTCTGGGGTGGGTGGGTGGGTGGGACAAATCAGTTATATAAACTCCAGTGTTTAACCGGTACATTTTTGTTTTTTATCAGCTCCGAAAGGATGAAAGGCAAAGTCGATCTCGGCGGAATTTCAACTTAGAAAGTAAAGAGCCGGAAGAAATGCCAATAAGCTTTTTGTTCGGTGCGCTAACGCTTCAGCCAACTCACCGCTTCAATATTAATGCAAATTTCAAATTCCGCCGAGGTCGACTTTGCCTTTCATCCTTTCGGGGCCGATTAAATAAATACCAGTTATGCACTGGGGTCGATGCAATCAAATGAATCCCTTTGTCTGCCCTTGTTTGTCCCCTTGTGGGCAATAAAGAAATATTAATGCAGATTCTAACTGGACTCCACCTGCAAGGTCATGCGCTGTTTATCTTGATATGAGGTCACCATCTCGTGCACGGTTGTGATGCATGTACCTGCCTGGTGTACCCTTATCAGACGAGTAGTCATGGTGGGTACACTGGGCTTCGACGATCTGTATCGCAGCCCTCTCTCTCACAATAATAATAATCTTGTCTACTATAGACACAAGGGGCCTGCTCAACAGGTTATTTCATAGACCCTGAAAGGAATGAAAGGCAAAGTCGACCTCGGCAGAATTTGAACTCAGAATACCTATTTCTTTACAAGGGGCTAAACACAGAGAGGACAAACAAGGACAAACAAAAGGATGAAAGGCAAAGTCGAACTCGGCGGAATTTGAACTCAGAACGTAACAGCAGACGAAATTACGGCTACGCATTTCGCCCGGCGTCCTAACGATTCTGCCAGCCCTACTAACTGCTGCTGCTACCACCACCAATAATAATAATAATAATAATAATAATAATAATTTCTTATTTGCCACAGGAGCATCAGATAAAGGGGATATACAAGGACAGTTTATAATTTTGGTAGGTATTAAAAAAAGAGTGGCAAAGAGAGAGAGAGAGGAGAGAGAGAGAGAGAGAGAGAGAGAGTTTGGTAGATAGATAGGCAGGTTGACAGATTGGTGATTTGGGATGTTGAGAATAAACACGATGCAGGTGGTTATTTGTAAAAAAAAAATATAGAAAATAAAATAAGATACAGAAAATAAAATAAAATATAAAATAAAAACAGAAAATAAAAAAAAACGAAACTAATACTTGAGTGGATGAACGCAACGTTCGAGTGAACCTGTTTACTTATTACATACACGAGTTTTTTTTTCTCTTTTTTATTTATTTATTTATATCTTCTTTTTTTTCTTTTTGACTATTAATACTGAGTGACACACCTACATCGTCACTGAAACACACCGATCCGTATATAGAATGCATATAATGGAGTGCGTGTGTGTGTGTGTGTGTGTGTTTATATTTATCTATATACACACACAAATATGTGTGTGTGTTTATATACATATATGTTGGTGTGTGTGTGTTCGTTTGCGTGTATATATATTTGCCAGAGTCACCCACCTTTTCACAAATTCACTGGAGGGAGAGCACTTTCTCTCTAGTCAATTTCCTTTCTGAAGATATAATATATATATATATATATATATATACTTGTATAAGCTGTTGTGTGTGTGTGTGTGTTAGTGTGTATGTGTATAATAGGATTGAATGTTTAAAAGGAAGGGCCAAAACGTTTTATTGAAGAGAAAAACACCGAAAAAGTACTTGGATTGTCGGTGATGGCTGTGCGGGTGTGTGTATGTGAATGTAAAAACATCGGAGATATGTAGGGCTATAATAATAATAATAATAATGGTTTCAAATTTTTCCACAAGGGCAGACATTTTGGAGGAAGGGATGAGTTGATTACATCGACCCCTAGTGTTTCACTGGTGCTTAATTTATCGACCCCGAAAGGATGAACGGCAAAGTCGACCTCGACGGAATTTGAACTCAGAACGTAGCAGCAGACGAAATGCCGCTAAGCATTTCATCCAGCGTGCTAACGATTCAGCCAGCTCGCCGCCTTAAATAATAAAATAATAACAATAATCCTTTCTACTAAAGGCACAAGGTCTGAAATTTTTGTGGAGGGGTGTAGTCGATTACATTGACCCCAGTGTTTCACTGGTACTTGATTTATCAACTCTGAAAGGATAAAAGGCAAAGTCGACATCGGCGGAATTTGAACTCAGAACATAAAGATGGATGAAATGCCGCTATGCTTTTTGCCTGGCTCGCTGACGATGTTGCCAGCTCGCCGCCTGAAATAATACTTGATAATGATAACAAGTAGAATAATAACATCGATTTGTTTCTATCACAAGAATAAAACCGGAAACAGTGCAGAGCCGTTAACGGATTATATTCGATCCAATAACTTGGTACTTTATCAATCACAGTTGAATTAAAGATAAAGTTGACCGAGCGGGATTTGAACTCAGTACCCAAAGACTCGGATCAAATACCATGTAGCGTTCCGCCCGACCATCCTGAAAAATATAGCGTGACACTGTGGTAAGAAGTTTGCTTGCCGACCACGTGTTTCCGGGCTCAGTCCCAATGCGTGGCATCTTGGGCGAATATCTTCTATTATAGCTCTGGGCCAATCAAAGCCTTGTGATTAGATCTGGTAGACGGAAACTGAAAGAAGCCCATCGTATATATATATATATGTGTGTGTGTGTGTGTGTGTGTGTGTGTGTTTGTTCCCCCCATCATCGCTTGACAACCGATGCTGGTGTGTTTACGTCCCCGTATCTTAGCGGTTCGGCAAAAGAGACCGATAGAATAAGTACTTGGCTTACAAAGAATAAGTCGTGGGGTCGATTTGCTCGACTAAGAGGCGGTGCTCCAGCATGGCTGCAGTCGAATGACTGAAACAAGTAAAAGAGTAAAAGAGGAAAGAGCAAAAAAAAAAAATGACCGATAAATTAAGTGTCAAACTAAAAACAAAAAAAAAACAGAACTGGAAACGATTTGTTCGACTAATAACCTTTTAAGGTGGTGCTCCAGCATGTCCGCAGTCCAGTGACAAGCAGAAGGGGAAAAAATGAATAAGTTTAAACAAAGACAAGAAGAGAGCGTTGGTATTGGTGTTGTTTGTTGTGGTTGTTACTGCAGATTGTGTTGGTGACAAAATCTAGGTTAAGAATGTCTTAAAGGTTTCGTCCTTTAAGAAAGACTTGTTTTATTCTATTCAGTTCCGGCCTCACCCAGCTTACCATTATTAAGTACTGACCTCCTTTGTGTGTGACATGGTTTCTTAAAGGGGCCTGCATTGTAATGTCCTACATCTAAATGTAGTTAACTCTGCTCTAGCAGTATCGGCAATGCATGCATACAGGTTTATAGTATGTTAAGAGAGAAAAAAAAAGGAGAATATATATATATATATATATATATTATTGTATTTATATTCGTGTAACATCGTCTGTTTTTCCGTCCTTATTTTCGTATACATTCGATGCTTTTTTCCAAGGAATCTAATGCTCTTAGCTTAGTTTCTCCTTGGGGCTGGCCAGAATGGAGCAATCTCAAGATTCATCAGCCGAAATTGGGAGGATGATCCGGTTCTTGACTGAAGATAAATGTGTGTGTGGTGGTGTGTGTGTGTAAAGTGTGGTGTGTGTGTGTGTGTAAATGTGTGGTGTGTGTGTGTGTGTGTGTGTGTGTAAATGTGTGTGTGTTATTTGAAAACCGTGTTACAAAGGAATATTTCGCTTTCGCAATTTTCACGTATCCGTTGTCTCCAGAACTGCTTCTCAGCCTAAACGCCTGGATTCTCTTATCCCAACTAATCCATCTACCAACCAGTCCCCCACCCCTGCAGGGCGTTGAGATGGTCCAGATGGGTGCTGATGGCTAAGGGGTGGTGCAGGGGATGGAGGCATTGGAAGGAAGGCAGTGTGGATTGGGGGACGCTATGAATTTATTATAATATCATTATAGTATTGTATACAAATTATATAATATCAAATGATTCATAATATATATAAATTAGTAAAATATAAAATATTTATACATAAAATTAGGGATGGGGCGCTGAGGGCATTATGTGGCTATGAGTGGGGCGGTGACCCTCCCTAAAAGTGAGAGAACTTCTAATTCATAATGATGGACAGAACACAATAGTGTATATATATATATATATATATAGTAATCCCTCGACTATCGCGGGTGTTACGTTCTAAACCCACCCGCGATAGACGAAAATCCGCGAAGTAGAAACAGCACAGCACTGTATTTTTTAATTATTTTTATAATTTGTATATATTTATTTTAGTATAAATGCAAAACACCACCACGGAGGAATCAACGTCAGCTTAAATGATAAACTGCGATGTGGCGAGGGCTTAATCTCTCTCTCTCTCTCTCCATACACACACACACACAAGGGGTACCAAAAGGTTCCTAGCTTTGGGTAGAAGAAAATACAAGAGGATCAGTTAATTAGGATTTTGTTCAGCATATTCCCCTCTCAGATTCACACACTTATTGCAGCGGTCCTTCAGTTTTTCTAAACCCTGTAAAGCCAGGAACTTCTCAACACTCTCCCGTGTATACACACACACACGCACGCAAAACCTGTTTAAGCAAATTTTTGCTACTGTGACGTTACTAATTGTAGCTAATTATGTTTAAATACTGCCACTAAATCAAATGAAAATATAGACATATAAGAGAAATTAGTATGGTATTATCCATACAATTTCAAAATAAGGTGATTAAAATCAAAATAAGCAACAACGATATCCAGAGGTAATTTATTGTTCAATTAAATGGAGTTGCATGAAACGATCGTACTGCATTACCTCTGGATATCCTTGTTGCTTATTTTGATATATATATATATATATATATATGAAACAATAACCGCGTTGAAATTAATTTCTTTGGTCAATGTTATCGACTAAGTTCTTGGATGACCACAGTCCAAGGACTGAAACCAATACCAGAATGAGTGTGTGTGTGTGTGTGTGTGAGTGCGGTACATAATCCACAAATGCACAAGTCTACATATTTAGGTTGTAATGTTAATGTATATAGACTTGAGGAAATACGTACAGATATGCACAAATACATAGACATATATTATAAACTCGTGCATATATAAACCATATATAAGCAGCATTTGTCCCCACCCTCCACTCTAAAACTTAGCGGTTCGGCAGAAAAAAACCGATAGAATAAGTACCAGACCTAAAAAAACCCCCACAAAACAAAGCCTTAGGAGGTAACCCAGCATGGCCGCAGGGCAATGACTGAAATAAGCAATAAAGAAAGTGAAACAACATGTTTATACATACGTGCATATATACACAGCAGTGTCTGCACATTTATGTACACACACTCTCGTATGCATACATATATCCATGAATATATATGTTGCTAATAGTTTTGCCAGATTCTCTCTAAATAGCCAGAAATACCTGTCATAAAAGCGGTGTCTTATCTGCCTCAATTGCCCTGCAATATGGCAGTGAAACGATTTCTTTGTATTCTAAATTGCAATAAAAATCTTTGTTCTCCATAAAACAAAAGGGAGAAAAATCAAACGTTTAAATACACAAAGAGATACACACACACACGTATATACACATATGCACATACATACATGTATATAAACACATGTATACACGTATATATACATACATATGTATATATATAAACATACACGCATATATACAAATACACACGTGTGTATATGTATATTTATGTATATATATATACACACAATACACACACATATACATACATACATACATGTATATATGCATACACACACATATATACATACATACACACATGTATATATGCATACACACACATATATACATACATACACACATATATATATGCATACACACACATATATACATACATACACACATATATATATACATACATACACACATATATATATACATACATACACACATATATATACATACATACACACATACATATACATACATACACACATACATATACATACATACACACATACATATATATACACACATGTATATGCATATATATATATACACACGTGTATATACATATGCACACGTACATATGTATATATATATATATATAATACATACGCATACATATATACATTCTTACATACATATACACACATTTCCTTTGGAGTCTTCTCATTTTAACAAACAACATTTTTTATGTTGAATCTCTGTTTCTAACACATGCTCACGTGAGGAAGCATATAAACGTACGAATGCCAAAATGGCGGCCACAGCAACAGATGTAAGACCTTTTCGCTAAGTTGAAAGGTTACCATGAGAAATTCATAATCATGTCGTAAAATTTCTTATGTTGTGCGCCTTTCAAAGACCCCGAAATTTCCAGAGCCTTTTGGGAAAGAAACACTACCAGGGAAAGAAATACTGCCCGAACCTTAGGGTAAGAAACACCGCCTTACCTGGGACGTTTAGCTTGGTGATTAGAATGTTGTTCTTGTGATCTTAAGATTGGAGGTTCAATTCTTAGACTTGATGCGTTGTGTTCATGAGCAAAACAGTTCATATCACGTTGCTGAACACAACTTAGCTGGCATAGATGAGTAGTTCTGCGATGGACTGGCGTCATGTCCAGGAGGGAATATACATGCCGCATAATCCGGAAAATTGGCTTTATGAGCCTCGGGCTCAGGAAGGACCTTTGATTAATTTTTTTTTTTTGAAAACACTATTAAGGAAATCTCTAGGAAGCCTCTACGTAGTCATAGCTTATGCTAGAAACAGCAACCAAAATGACTTGAAATCACATTTTACTGTTGTAGACACGGGAAGGTTTTTTTTTTTTAATGAAATCCCAGATTGCCTGTTTATAGGGAAAAATACTATGGTCACTATTGGAGTGTCTTGAATCATGTCTAACCGATCAGGGCTGACCACAACAACAACACTAGCAATAAAAATATCAACGATCGCAACAACACTGAAGACGAGTCACGGTTTACAATGACGAAGGAGAGAAAAGAAGGAAGGAAGAGAGAAAAAATGAGGTCAAGAAAACCCTTTCCTTCTTCTGGGAAACCCACTGATCTGTTCGGCAACCTGGATTCTGTTGGGAAAGAAGGGCTTCTGCTTTCTATCCTTTTTTTAAATACATTATTTCAGACTAAGGAGCTGGATATGGTCGAAAGCTTAAATAACTGTAGATCAATACCTGCCCGAAAGTGTTTTGGCTGTAAGGGAATCCCTGGGTAAGACTAAACTGCATCTGGTAGTGGAGGCCCCTAATACAGGAGTTCCAGAGTTTTGAGGAGAATGGAACCATCTCTGAGCCACTATTGTTCCCAGATCTTCCCTGGCGATAAGTCTAGCCTAGTGCCAATCCGTAGGTTCTTCCTTGAATTGGGATTTTTAATGAACCCAAGTGTAATGGGTCGGTCTAATCGACTGGCGCCCTCCACCAAAATTTCCAGCTCTTGTGCCGAGTGTAGAAAAGAGATATACTTTCAATGCATAAGTAGTAATCTCGTACTGGGCAAGACTTTTGGGCTACGGGTGGTGTGTTAAGCTTATTTCTTAAACTTTCCTCGCGTTGTCTACTTTTACTGAATTAAGCATAAGGCGAAAATAATATTCCCAAACCAGAATTAAGAAATATTCAAAGGTTTTAATGCAAACAACATTTGTTACAAATACTAAAGTTAAGTTATAATCACCCAAAAAGAAAATATATACGTGATATTTGATCAACAGTCAGTGACGAAAACATGAAATACGATACTAATGAAGTTAACTCATTGTGGTGATGCTTTTATAAAAAAAAATATTTTGTAAATGTCCCAGTCAAGGAAAAAAAAGAGAAAGAAAAAATAGGGCAGAACCTCCGAGACCAGTGAAGGAGAAAAATGCTAATGATACGGAAACTGTATTCTGATTATAAAGCTTCTAACAAAGTGAAGTCCGCTAAAGACAACCTAGGGGTTGACCGGGTTGTGGTGCTCCAACGAGCGACAGATTTACTTCACCAGGAAAGAAGGGTAATCTATCCAAATAGCTTCGTGCGGTTTTCGTCTATTGAGGCTTGGGTTAATCTGAAGCTATGGCAGACCTTCACCTTTCGGTTAATCCTGTACTTTTGTTTGTTTGTTTCAGTCATTTGACTGCAGCCATGCACCGCCTTTAGTGGAACAAACCGACCCCAGAGAGGAGAGAGAGAGAGAGAGAGAGAGAGAGAGAGAGAGAGAGAGAGAGAGGAGAGAGAGAGAGAAGAGAGAAATAATTCTTTTGGAATTGTCTATCTCGAAGCATACACATAAAGCTATAAATAGCATACTAATATTGGGCTGGAAATTCCTTTGGGATTTTTACATGTTAGTAGTTATAGCTCTATGCATGTGCTTCGAGATATACTATTCCGCCCTTCAAAAAGAATTATGGTAATTTATATTTGCCCCAGCACTCTACCGACTCTGGTACTAATAAATATAATCATTGAACCAATTCAGTTTTGACACCCGAGAATTATTTTGCATATTTTAACATGGTATTCCTTTCCATGTGGTTGGGTGGAAGTGTGTCACAGACACAAAATACACGAGGGTAAATAAATAAATAAATAAATAAATAAATAAATAAAATAAAATAATAATAATAATAATAATAATAATAATAATATTCTTTTAGTAGCCACAAGGGCTCACATACAAAAAACATGAAATGACATACAACATATGACAAAAACAGGACGATACAAAGGGTTTTACATCATGAAAACAATATAACAATTAAAAACTCCAAATAGGAGGCGCTTTAAGGTCCTCATGGAAAAACCCATAAAAGCCACAGGTACCTGAACAACAAGGCAAGAGCCTTTTTTTTCTTTGTACAGGTGTACGCTCAGAATTGGTCCTTTCGCACTGGCCATTCTTCCCACATTCACCCACCTTTCAACAAACTTGCGACAAGGCAACACTTCCCTCTCCACCCTCAACTTCCTTGGAAAAGTTGATGAGGGCTTGCCCAAAGGGGGAAAGTGTCTGCTTTTAGCCCTTTTCAAACAGGGTACACCATACTATACCTCTTTCGCTACAGCCACTAGACAAAGAAAAATTACCTGCCCCTCGCGGCCAACTCAGAAAGTAAAGACGGGTGAAATGTTACTACTACTACTACTACTACTACTACTACTACTACTACTACTACTACTAATAATAATAATAATAATAATAATCCTCCTTTCTACTATAGGCAAATGGCCTGAAATTCTGGGGGAGAGGGCCAGTCCATTAGAGTACTTAATTTATCGATCCCTAAGGATGAATGGCAAGGTCGACCTCAGCGGAGTTTGAATTCAGAACGTGAGGAAGGACGAAATCCGCTAATAATAATAATAATAATAATAATAATAATAATAAATATCTATGCAAGCAATGCTCGTTGTTTGCAAATCTCATTCTATTGTAATCTGATCAGACGTGCAGGCAGTGCAACACACTCCCAAATGCACACGTGTAGAAATATAAGCTCCCGTGTGTGTGTGTGTGTGTGTGTGTGTGTGTGTGTGTGTGTGTGTGTGTGTGTGTGTGTTGTGTGTATATGCGTGTGTAGATCTATGCACGTATCTAGATTTCTCCCCACCACCTCCATATATATTCTATATATATATATATATATATATATTATATATATACACACACACATACACCGAGACACTTGTATATTCATGCACACATATACACGCCTATGTGTGTGTATATATATATATATTAATATATATATTATATATAGACACATTGACACACATGCACTCACATATGTACATATATATACACGCACACAAATACCACACACACATATATATATATATACACACACACATATATATATACGCACACACATATACACACACACACATATACACACACCCATATATACACACACACACACATATATATATACACATACACATATGTACACACACACATACACACACACACACATATATATATATACACATATACACATGTATACACACATTACATATATATATACATCTATCCATACACACACACACACACGCACACACCTACATATATTGTAATATAGTCGATAAATAAAACCTAATTTCCCACTATCAAGTTTCATGCAAAACACACCATTCTTCAAATGGATATTATTTATGGGAATAGTTTCACCCTAATCGTGATTTCATTTTGGCGGTTTTGTTTGCTCTTTGACAACACGCTGCCGAAGTTACGGAACAGCAAATTAAGAAGCCTATTCGAGAGAAAACTATTATTTACCCGAAGCTTATTGCTAAGATGAATACTCTATTTGGCAGAAAACGTGCATTAAGGAAAACACAGTCACACACACACACGTATGTGTAAGTGTGTGTATATATATATCAAGGCGGTGCTCCAGCATGGCTGCAGTGAATTGCCTGAAACAAGTAAAAGAATAAAAGTGAATATTATATAGATAGATTTACTCGCAAATGGACTCCAACCTACCATCCTCCTCATCCTCACAATCATCGTGTAACGTCCACTTTCTATGTTGGCATGGGTTGGACGATTTTGACTGAGGACTGGCGAACCAGATGGCTGCATCAGGCCCAATCTTGATCTGGCAGAGTTTCTACAGCTGGATGCCCTTCCTAACGCCAACCACTCCGAGAGTGTAGCGGGTGCTTTTATATGCCACCAGGCAATAGGGCCAGTCAGGCGGTACTGTCAACGGCTACGCTCAAATGGTGCTTTTTATGTGCCACCAGCATAAGTGCCAGTAAGGCGGCGCAGGTAACGATCACCGACGCAGGTAACGATCACATGGTTTTAGAAAATGAACTTTTTTTAGTATTCTTGTTTGAGGAGAGTAAGAAAACTTTTTTAGTCGATTGATATTTTATTTAGATTATTAGTAGCATGACTCGCTTTAGAATTTTTAGTCGATTGTATACACCTTCATGATGGGCCGTTCTATATATCTGCATCTTTATTCGCATATATATATATCTTTTACCTTCTGTGTTTTTATATACGTATACTTTGGGCGTTTAAGAGCCATGGTAATATTCATATATGATCAAATGTTTGGAGGCATGGTGTTACATATAAAGTCATTGACTCGAATTTGATGTTTGTTCTATGGTCAATGTTTATATATATATATATATATAGTTATCGCCATACTAATATGGCATTCTTATAAAAATAAGAAAAAAGCTGTCCGCTTATTAGCTCCATGAGGCCATCGCCTTAAGTTAGCTATTCGATACACAAACTGTATCCATATAACCTTCGAACAAGGGAGGTCAGTCGCTCCACACTACTTGACCGACAGCTACAGACGCGTTTCAAGGTATTCGAACAGATAGTCAGAAGCGACACCTACTGGGTCTGACTACGCTGCATTGACAAAGGGCAAATACCCTGAAACGCGTCTGTAGCTGTCGGTCAAGTAGTGTGGAGCGACTGACCTCCCTTGTTCGAAGGTTATATGGATACAGTTTGTGTATCGAATAGCTAACTTAAGGCGATGGCCTCATGGAGCTAATAAGCGGACAGCTTTATTCTTATTTTTATAAGAATGCCATATTAGTATGGCGATAACTATTAATTTCCAGGAACGCTGCCGTAATCTCTTTTAGAGAGACTTAGTAATTTTAATATTTCTATATATATATATATATATATATATATATATTATAGATATATATATGTAGAGAGAGAGGAGAGAGAGAGAGAAGTTTCAGTAATTATTATCAAAAACTTTTAAGTTACCGCGACGTAAACATAGTAACACCGGTTATAAACCAGAGTTGGGTTGAAACAGACATACAGATAATACACACACACACACTCGTTACAACCAAGGAGGAAAAAGTACGATAAATAAGGAAGGAAAAGATGTGTATATATGTGTGTTTATGTACGTGTGTATGCAAGTGTGTGTATGTGTGTCCCACCACCGCTTGACAGCCGATGTCGGTGTGTTTACGTCCACATAACTTAGCGGTTCGGCAAAACGGACCGGTAGAATAAATATAAAAAAAAATTTAAGTACCGGAGTTGATTCGTTCGACAAAAAAATTCAAAATATTTCAAGGTGTTGCCCCAGCATGGCCGCAGTTTAATTATTGTAAAAAGTAAAAGACAAATTGATTCGATCCCTCACAGTATCT
Organism: Octopus sinensis; assembly: GCF_006345805.1. NCBI lineage: Eukaryota > Metazoa > Mollusca > Cephalopoda > Octopoda > Octopodidae > Octopus > Octopus sinensis. The sequence goes on along the minus strand of NW_021833988.1, from coordinate 42,534 downwards.
GCCAGTTGCTATTTCGCTTTATTAGACCTACGCCAGCCCGACCATATCATTATTGCCGGTAAACGGATCTTGTTTTCGTGAATCCGGCATCCCGCCGGTTAACGCTGATTGGGTCTGAGCACTCATCGTAAAATGCCTTGTTAGCGATATTTCCTTTGACACCTTATCTATTGCTTATAAATACATACGCGTGTACTTGTGTGTGTGTGTGTGTGTGTGTATATGCATGTATGTGTGTGCATGAGTGTATGTTAGAGTGTGTGTGTGTGTGTGAGTGTGTGTGTGAGAGTGTGTGTGTATGTGTGTGAGAGTGTGTGTGTGTGTGTGTGAGAGTGTGTGTGAGTGAGTGTGTGTGAGTGTGTGTGAGAGTGTGTGTGAGAGTGTGTGTGAGAGTGTGTGTGAGAGTGTGTGTGAGAGTGTGTGTGAGAGTGTATGTGAGAGTGTATGTGAGAGTGTATGTGAGAGTGTGTGTGAGAGTGTGTGTGAGAGTGTGTGTGAGAATGTGAGAGTGTGTGTGAGAATGTGTGTGTGAGTTTATATGTGTGAGTGTGTATATGTGTGTGTATGTATGTGTGTACGTATATGTGTATATATATATGTGTGTATATATGTATGTGTATATGTGTGTGTATATGTGTATGTGTGTATATATAAACACATACAAACATAGATACACACACACACACAGTACAACGACCTTAGCAAACAGCAGCAGCTGCCTGCAAGGTGATCACGAAGAAAGATTCATTATCCTAATTAATGTGTTTTTAGCTAATAAGCAACCACAAGAAGAACAACAACATCAGGAAGAATAACAGCTGAGGCAGCAGCAGCGGCAACAACAACAACAAAAACAGCAGCAGCAGCCGCGGCAGCAGCAGCAATGACAACACTTTATATCCGTTTAATCATTTAAAACGAAACGACCAACAAATTAATTGATAGGAGCCCCAAAAATAAAAAATAATAAATCTAATAATAATGAATAAATAAATAAATTAATATATATATATATATATATATATATATATATATAAGTATATATATATTTCTAAAAAAACTTTTAAGACCCAGTTAAAATGTGAGCTCACTTGGGGCTAACGTGAGTTAACAGACAACGTAACATTAATAATAATTTTAATTTTCTCGCTAATATTATTATTGCCTTCTGGTGGGTGGAAAATCCCATACTGGACAACCGATTCAATAATTGCGCGAAACAAGTTCTGGCGAGCTGGTAGAATTATTAGAGCATCGTGCAAAAATGCTTAGCGGCATTTCATCCGGATCTTTGCGCTCCGAGTTCAAAATCTGCCGAGATTTATTTTTATTTTTTTATTTTTAATTTAATTTTTTTTGCTTCATATTCGCTTGGTATCGGTAAAATAAGTCGAAGTTGAGCACTTGGATTGATGTAATCAAATCACCCACGTCCCCTAAAATTGCTGGCCTTGTGCCAAAATTTGAAATTATTACCGCCACCTTAGTGAAGGCGGAGGTATTGTTTTCCGACGCGTGATTGTCCGTGGACAAGATATCTTAAGAACTACTGGATGAATTCGGATGAAACTTTTAGGGGTCGATAAAATACCAGTTGAACACTGGGGTTGATGCAGTCGACTCGTCCCCTTATTTTTTTTGCTTCATATTCGCTCGGTGTCGGTAAAATAAGTCGAAGTTGAGCACTTAGATCGATGTAATCAACTTACCCATGTCCCCTAAAATTGCTGTCCGTGTGGCAAAATTTGAAACTATTATTCTTAAAAGGCTGCGACCCGGTAGAATCAGGGCGTCGGACGAAATGCTTAGCGGCAATTCTTCCGGCTCTTTACATTCTGAGCTCAAATTCCATCAATATCAACTTTCATTCTTTCAGGGTCGATAAACTAAGTACCAGTTGAACACTGGAATCGATGTATTGAACTTTAATATGAATTAGAGATAAAACAGTGAAAACGAATAACAAAAAATATTCAAAAGGGAAATGATTAAAAAAAACCCATTGCAGTCACTCTCACGATACGTTAACCGCGTAGAACATAAGTAACGGCGGCCATATTTGTTTGTAAGTTGATGATGTTGAGATGTTAGTGAAAGGTCACGTTTTTTTTCATTTTTGTCGTAAGAGGAACAGATTAAATAACCAAATTATCATTAAATATTATGTGGTACATTCAGTTTTGTACACACATACACACATTCACACATGTACACGTTCCCACAAACACACACACTTTATATATTCACACATGCATATACTTTATACACACACACACATATATATATATATATATATATATATATATATGCTTTATTCACACACATACACGACATACTTTATATATCACACACACACTTTATATGTTCACACACACACTATATATATATTCACACACACACACACACTATATATATTCACACGCACACACACATACTGTATATATTCAAACACACACACACACACACAAATACTTTATATATTGACACACACACATACTGTATATATTCACACACCACACACACACACACACACATATATATATATTCACATACATACTGTATATATATTTACACACACACATACTGTATATATATTCACACACACACACTTTATATATTCACACACACACACACACATACTTTACTAGCAGAAATACCCGTCGTTGACTGGGTTCAGAAAGAGCCTTCAAAAACGATTCCCTGATTTATGAAAGTTACTGCTTCGATATTGTTGAATGTTTTGTAGCGGAATATCCGCAAGCTCTTGTCAGGCTTCGACCCATAAAGTTATATTTTACTGAAGGATTCGCTAATAGTCAATCTCTTCAGCTCTTTCTCTTTTCCTACGCTGAGATTGCTTAGGTAGCCCAAATCTTTTTTTTTTTTTTCGGGGGAATTGTAGTTGGGTGAATTAATCTACATGCAAGACAGGGGACTTAACTCATGTTAGCAAACTTACGAATTTCACCGACGTGAAAATTGGAAAAAGTTGTGGATGAAAATCGATCTTTACCGCTATCCGGTGGTGCCTCGGGGAAAAATAAGTTGACCAAAAAAGCCATGGTCGTGACCAATGTCATCCTAAAATTGGAGCGACATGTGTGCTAATTTGTGGACGTGCATAAAGTACATTCACGTACACCCCACCCCTGCCTTTTATAGATATAGATATATTCACACACACACACACACACACACACATATATATATATATATATATATATATATATATAAATAAAGGAAATAATAAAAATGTCCAGATATCAGTGCATTACGGCCGTTTCACGCGGCTCCATTTAATCGATCACTGCAAACATTACACCAGTTTGAAATAAACCGCTCTCCTCGGATGCGTACTAGCATATACATTTCCAACATATATGGTCGTCCAATTCCGAGGAGAGCAGTTTATTTCAAATTGATGTAATGATTACATTGATCAATTAAATGGAGCCGCTTGAAACGGCCGTAATGCACTGATAGCTGGATATCCTTGTTATTTGCTTTTTATTCATCTAACTTCGAGCTGTGCAGACAATACTGGACAGATTTGGTGGTGCCTCTCACTGAATCTTAATTATTTCTATATATAATATATAATATATATATATATATATATATGCTGTTTATTAAATTTGACGTTTTATTTAAAACGGAATTCGAAATGGTTACTGTTCGGTGGAAGTGGTGAATGATGGGTTGGATGAAGATGAAATATCTCGGTGAGTAAAAAGATGTCTTCACAGTTAGTTCTTCTGAGAGGAGCAGACGATATCGTAGCGGTGGTAAAAAAAAAAAGAAAAAAAGCATGAACATAATCGCAGCAGTGAATTATTGGGTGTTGCAGATGTGTTGAGTATGAGACACTTCAATGTCAATCAACCACGTGACCTCTTTTCAGGGGTGTAGCCTAAAATGTTTATTTTTTATAACACACACACACACACACACACAATGCTTGTTTTTGTTTCAAGTTACGTATCAAAGCACAATTTAACATTAAACTGTAGGACATGTCAATACTCTCAAGTAGAGGACATTTCTTTTTTACAACAAAGACAAGCAGTCATTTCAAAGTTACAACTGAAACAGTTATGCTACCGTGTATATATATATGTGTATATATATATATATATATATACACACACAATTTAAAAATAGGATAACATCTTTATAAGAATGTATTAAGTAGTTAGCGTGAAAAACCTCATAAGGGAAAAATCCATCAATTATTCCTCTTAAATATGTTTATTTATATTAAGGGCATTATTATACATAAATGCCTCACGCGAGGAGGGACTCTTAAAGTAAAAACTACCATAATAAAATTATATATAAGAGGAGGGATATAATATCCAAGCCGATACCAAATTTCTCCATGCAAAATGCCAAGGCTGGTTCCTTCAGATGGTGCGTATTTTGGTAAAACTTCCTTAATTCCCATCTGATATTACAGTTTATTTGGCTACTTACAGTGTAAAGTACTTTACACACACACATGTATATATATATATATATATATATAAAGGAGTGTGTGTGTGTGTAGAGTATATATATATATATATATATATATATGATTAATTAAAAAACGGAGAAAAAGGACAAGAAAAAACAACAACGCGAGAACGTGATATATGCAGTATATTAATAAGACGTTCAGAGAAGGCAAGAAAGGGTGTTTTACGTTTCGAGCAAAGTTCTTCTTCAGAAATAGGAGATAGAAGAAAGTCTAAGAGAAAAGGAAGACGGAGGAAATAAAAAAACGCCAACAGTCCACATGTGGTTATATATTAGTTCAACATTTTACAAAAAAAGAAAAAAACAAAAGAACAACAAACTAAACGTATAACTTTGATGCTCTGGAAAAATGGGTGTCTTTGACATTTCGAGCCGTTGCTCTTCCACAGAAAAGAATAAGAGAAAACAGATGGAGAAAGGAGAGGGAAACATGGCCAGAGATATATATATATATCGTTTTCTTCTTTCAGTCATTAGACTGCGGCCATGCTGGGGCACCGCCTTGAAGAATTTTAGTCGAACGAATCGACTCCTATATTTTTATTTTTAAAGACTGATACTTATTCTATCAGTCTTTTTTGCCGAACTGCTAAGTTACGGGGACGTAAACACACCAGCATCGGTTGTCAAGCGATGTTGGGAGGACATATATATATATATATATATAACGGGCTTCTTTCAGTTTCAGTATATACACACATGCAATCGTATAAATGAGAAAGCATGTTCAATACATGTAGACTGTGTGCGCCCGCGTGTGTGTATATATATATGTTTATGGGGCGGTTATGTTTGACCTTTGTTAAGGGTCAGCAACTGATTAAGTTAAAGTATTCGGGCTTTTCCTAAACGGAAAGTCTGTGTCATGCAGTTTTTGGAGACACACACACACACACACACACACACACACATACACACACACACACGAGGGCCGCCATGACTGGTTTTCAGAGTAAAGGGGTGTAATGTTTCTTGGCGAATTCAATACTTGTAAATTATTCCATCAAACACCACCACCACCACCTGCCCATCTCCGCCACAAAGTCCGTCTCATTTTGACTCGTCATGTCTTTTCTAAGAAGAGCGAAAAGTGGAAAAAAGACACCGAAGACGAAGGACGAAGTGAAGAGAGACAAGAAAAGATTCTGAGAGAGAGAGAGAGAGAGAGGAAGAGAGAGAGAGGGGAAGAGAGAGAGAGAGAGAAAAGTAAGAGAGAGGGAAAGATTGGGAGGGAGAAGAGAGAGTAAAGGGGAGAGAGAGAGAAAGAGAGAGAACAAGAGAAAGAGCAAGAGAAAAGTAAGAGAGAGGGAAAGATTGGGAGGGAGAAGAGAGAGTAAAGGAGAGCGAGAGAGAGAGAGAAAGAGAGAGGAAGAGAGAGAGAGAGAAAGAGAGAGGAAGAGAGAGAGAGAAAGAGAGGTATAGAGAGATAGAGAGAAAGGGAGAGATAGAGAAAAAGAGAAAAAAGTGTGAGAGAAAAGAGAAAGAGAGAGAAAGAGAGAGAAAAGAGAAAGAATAAGAGAGAGAAAGAATAAGAGAGAGAAAGAGAGGGAATGTAAGAGAGAGGGAAAGAAAGACACAAAGACAGCAAGAGAGACACACACACACACACAGAGAAAGAGGGGTGGGTGGCTGAGAGAAACGGGGTTGGGGGTGAGAAATCCAAAAGCAAACAAACATATTACGAAATACTCTAAATATTTGAGATAACAAAGCAAAAACATATACAAAAACCAATTTAAAAAACAAAAGGGGGAACTTAAACAACAACAACAAAAAGAAAAAGGTACCCCGCCTTCCCTCAACAACGTACCCAGTTCTTTTTCTTTTTTTCCTTTTCATCCTAATCTGCTTAATAACGTCTTTTGAGGTTTTTTTTTGTTTAATTTTTGTTTTTTACCTTCCCCTATTTACCTTCGCCATTACCACCACCACCACCACTACCACCACTGCCACCACCACCCTCACCACCACCACCCTCACCACCACCACCACCCTCACCACCACCACTACCACCACTGCCACCACCACCACCACCATGGCTTCTATCATTATCGTCGCCACCACCACCCTCACCACCACCACCACCACCACCACCCTCACCACCACCACCACCCTCACCACCACCACCACCCTCACCCTCACCACCACCACCACCACCATCGCCGTCTCATGTTTATTGTCTTGTTTCATTTGTAAAATAAAAAAGTAAATATATATATATATGTTTGAAGCCCTGAAGGTAAAATGAAGTGTTGAGAACATCCAACCAGCCAACCATCCATCCATCCATCCATCCATCCAACCATCCAACCATCCAGCCAACCAGCCATCCAGCCAGCCAGCCAGCCAGCCGGCCGACCGACCGACCGACCGACCGATCAGCCCGTCTCTATTTAACGTGTTAATTACACAGACATAGTTGTTGCATTTATTTATTCATTTTGTCTATCTGTTTATTTATTTATTTTATTTACATTCTAATGCACCATTACACATAATTGCAGGATCAAACTGAAGGAAGAAGGATGGAGACGGGGAAGGCGGCGATGGCAGCAGCGGCGGCGGCGGCGGCGGCGGAGGAGGTGACTGAAGAATATATGGAGAGAGAGAAGCGAAAGAGAGTGGCGGGTGGATGGATGGATGGATGCGATGGCAATGAGTATAGTGTACTTTAATTAGAGATGGTTAATTGCAAGTAATTAGGAAGTATTTCTAATTATTTCAAAGCTGGGTTGTTGCTGTCATCATCATTATCATTATTATTATCATCATTATTATCATTATATTTATTATCATCATTATTATTATTATTATCATTATTATCATATTATTATTATCATTATTATCATATCATTATTATCATTATTATCATATTATTATTATCATTATTATTATCATTATTATCATTATTATCATTATTATCATTATTATCATTATTATCATTATTATTGTTATTATTGTTATTATTGTTGTTGTTGTTGTTGTTGTTGTTGTTGTTGTTGTTTAATCTCAGGTC
>NW_021833988.1:25000-30000 GCF_006345805.1 Octopus sinensis | reverse complement strand
TGTGTCTGTGTTTGTCCCCCTAGCATTGCCTGACAACCGATCCTGGTGTGTTTACGTCCCCGTCACTTAGCAGTTCGGCAAAAGAGACCGATAGAATAAGTACTGGGCTTACAAAGAATAAGTTCCGGGTTCGATTTGCTCGACTAAAGGCGGTGCTCCAGCATGGCCGCAGTCAAATGACTGAAACAAGTAAAAGAGTATAGATAATCAGAATCATTGATAATACGCGTTTAATCCCTCCGGGTTGTACTGGTGCGTAATCCTGTCATCTGATTCGAACGAGGAAAACACAAATCATTCCGTAAATCCATCGGCCTACCTCTCATAGTATAAACAAGTTGTTTGGGACACACATACACACACAGGTGCAGGCGTGGCTGTCTGGTAAGAAGTTCGCTTCCTGGCTCAGTCCCAGTGCAAGGCACCTTGGGCAAGTGTCTTTGCCCCGAGCCGACCGAAGCCTTACGAATGGATTTCGCTGACAGGAGCTGAAAGAAGTGTGTGTGTGTGTGTGTGTACAAACACACACGAAAAATTGCTGAAAAGTTCCTCGCTATAAAAGTATCGCGAAAGGACTTGTTCGAGGTCCAACCTTCCGAGTTCTTTTACAGGGCTTAGAAAAACTGAAGGACCGCTGCAATAAGCGTGAATCCGAGACGGGAATGTATTAAATAAAATCATAATTAATCCTCCTATATTTTATTTTACCCAAAACCAGGAACTTTTTAGCACTCTCATATATATATATATATATATATATATATATATATATATATATTGTGTGTTTGTGTTGTGTGTGTGTGTGTGGTGTGTGTGGTGTGTGTGGTGTGTGTGTGTGTGTGTGTGTGTGTGGTGTGTGACTTAGCATTTCGGAAAAACCGACTGATAGAATAAGGACCAAGCTTAAAAATTCAAGTACTGGGGTCGATTCGTTTGTCTAAAATTCCTCAAGGCTGTGCCCCAGCATGGCCGAAGTCTAATGACTGAAACAAGTAAAAGATAAACGATATATATATATATATATATATATATATATATATGTGTGTGTATTTATGTGTGTGTTAATGTAAAGATAAAGGTAGCGTACCTGTTCGATAAAAAATGAGTCCGGTAAAAAAAGCCGAAGTATGTACTGAGGTGGATATGATTCGGTAAAATTTCCAGTAGATGGTGCTCCAGTATGACCACGCTCCAATGATCGAAATTAGTAAATGAGACAAAAGAATTCATCACACACTCACACGAGAGAGATTAAATTTTATGTTTCTCATGACGAACGCGCGTGTACCCTTTCGTGTGTATGGTTACATTGGCCAGAGATGTGACGAGTCGCTGTCTGAATTTGTTCATACGTAATGTGTAAACTATAGGAAATCTAATACTGAGACTATCCCTTACCTAAACACGAATTAAGTGATGTGATATCAAACAACTTGGCAAAAATCACAGCAAACTAAGACGTTTGGTGACTTTTGAAAGACAAGAAAAGAGCATCACCTCTCCCCTATTCCCCCGCCACGCATATCGATGTCATGACCAAACGAAATGCTTCTCATATGAACGTAAAGATTCTCATTTACCCATGATTTCATGATTTGAGGCCAAACCAGTTATCCCGTTACACATTAAAACCCTCTTTTCTTTTAAGCCGACGTATCCGATCCTCCTCGAGGTGTCTACATTACTAACGAAGCTCTCAATCGTACATCATCGGCGCCATTACTTCTAGATTGTCGCCCTTGTTGGCCGTTTGCTCGGCAACATTTTTTCAACCCACCCAGAAAAACCATGATTAACATATAGTTAGTAACGTCTTTGTTACTAAATATATGTTCTGAAGAAAGGGTTGTGTCCTTAGCTTTCAAAGGCCATCGGAAAAGATTGATGCGAATTATATTTCTCAAACAGTTCCATGGCGATGCGTGGGATCCTCCAGCAGACAGCTAATACAACGAAAGTTTTTCATTTTTTTTTCATATTTGGCGAGATTAGAAATTTGCTTACTTATTACAAAGTTCTTAAAATGTCTAATCTTTGCCAATCAAGTACACCACGATTTCATTCTTTTTGGAAATCATCAGCATGAAATAATCCGAGGTAAATTAATCAAACACTTTATAAAACAAGACATTTCTCAGAGATAGAAAATAATTGCAGCCCGAAAGAAATTGAAATGCGTGTTCTTTTTCTTTTTCTTGCAGAAAGGAAAGTTCTGATTAGGATGGACAGGAGAAAATGGTCAATATGGAGTTTATGGATGGACACAGTACAAGGGATCAGGGGCGAAACGAGCGATTCAGATGAGCATCAGGTGAGAGCTCATTTTAGCTGTGGTAGCAAAGTTACGAAGAGGACATAGCGGTTGTGAGCCATACACTGAAATAGTTTTTAAAAATCTTTTAGTCAAGAGAGAAGAGAGAAAGTAGTGAGAGAAAGAAAGAGAAAGGAAGAGAGAGAGAGAGAAAGAAAGAGAGAGGAAAAGAAAAAAGGAGAGAGAGAGGGAGGGAGGGAGGGAGAGAGAGGAGAGAGAGAAGAAAGGGGAGAGAGAGGGGAGAGAATGAGGGGAGAGAATGAGGGAGGGAGAGAGAGAGGGAGGGAAAAGAGAAAGAAAGAGCGAAAATCCGATCCGTGGTCCGAATGCTTGAACTTGGCCTAAAGACACTGAAGACACCCAACTGGTAGCGTGAAATCGGGTGACAGCTTATTACTACTGCTCATGCAGGCCATGACGGAATTTGAACACACGACCAATACTGCAAAGCATCCGGTCTAATATTTGTACAGCTCCGCGACCGCCCCCACCGAAAAAAAGACGGAAAGCAAAGTTGATTCGATAGAATTCGAACTCAGAACAGAGAGACGAAACAAACAAACAAAAAAAAAAACGAGACAATCCCACGCTCAAACTTTTAATAGGAGACTTTACATCCAGTCAGCCAACAAACAAGCACTCAGCCAGTTAGAGAGGAACTTAACTTTCTGCAGGTTAGCGTCCCGTCCAGGGAGATGTTTATCACGTAGCAGAGGAGGACTAGAAACACTAGATCTCCTTCATAAATGTCTCAATGGATCCTTGTTAAAACGTGGGAGGATTGACATTTCCTTTATTTTACTTGCCACATTATTGGAAATGTTTTGTTTATATATATATATATAAAGCCTCGTTTTGACGTCGATCAATGGCCGACAGAGAATATTGACAACCAGGAGATCTGCTAAATACCATGTTTGAAAAGGTCATTGATGACGTAGCTATAAATAATAAAATATTGTCTGTAAGCGAACTAATTTTTCTGTTTTTACTGATCTATAATCGAAGTGGGGGAGGCGGAGACCATTATTAATAGAATACAACGGCAGATTGAGACACTATTCTACGTCGTACAAATAACAGCCTAAAAAAAAAAGACACAAAAGGAAACATCGGTACTTATAAGGATGTTGTTTAGCCCCAGGTAAACCAGGAATAGGCAGACCTAAATATGACCATCACCATCCATCTTTTATTTTTCTCCACTCATACATTATTTGCAAAATTAATTAAAAGAAACGGAATATATTTCAAAAGAAATATGCTACGAACAGGTAAATAATTTCGGTACAGTTTCTGGTTTTACAAGACAAACTTCCAATTAAAACTTCCAATTAAAACTCTAAATTTCGTGTTAATGTTCCGAAAAGCCAGTTTGGTAATGACAAAATTATTTTCTGAATTCTTCAAAATTTTTGCAGTTAATTCAAACAAAGTGTATTTCAACAAAAAAGGTTAGAATAATTTAAATAAAAAGATTCCAAAATTATATTTTAAATTATGTTCCTAACACCAGCTTAATGATGGTTTCAAATTTTGGCACAGGGCCAACAATCTCGAAGGAGGGTTGAGTCGATTACATCTATCCCAGTACTCAACTGGTACTTATTTTATTGAGCTGAGTACTTATTGGGTTGTCCAGAAAGTTCGTGCCGATTTATTGTAGCTTACCTTTCGACTTATTTTAGAACATGGTTGAGTCTATATAATACGATTTGACTAAATCTCCATTTAGAGCACAGTGTAAGCTATATTTTCGTGGAAGAAGGTTCATGTTCTTATAATCTGTGTTAATTCTGTAACCCTTTAAAATGGAAGATAAGAAAGTTTATTTTCGGCACTTGATGCTTTGGGAACCAAACAAAAATTGTTGCAGCTCGGCTGGGATGTGTTACCCCACCCTCCATATTCAACTGATATTGCTCCTTCAGATTTCTACTTATTCAGGTCTCTGCAGAATAGTCTTAATGGAAAAAAATATCAATTCCTTGGATGAATTCTTTGCCATGAAACCACCTCAATTCTGGGAAGAGGATATTTTCAAATTAAAGGGAAGATGGAGACGCATTGTACAACAAAATGGTTCATATTTGATTGATTAAAAATGTAATGGCAAGTATTTATTGACCGTTTTCTTTCCTTTAAAAATCGGCACGAACTTTCCGGACAACCGAATATCTATTGCCAGGAAATCACAGAATATATAGATTAGAATTGGGCCCTTAGACTCCCGGAAGTCCCTGGCAAACATCCACTAAACCCATGCCTTATGATGGTACTACTTTTGTTAACCTTGATTAAAAATGTAATGGCAAGTATTTATTGGCCTTTTTCTTTCTTTTAAAAAGCGGCACGAACTTTCCGGACAATCCAATATTTTATTGAACTGGGCGGAATTTGAACTCAGAACGTAAAGGAAGATGAAATGCCGCTAAGCATTTTGCCTGGCGTGCTAACGATTCTACCGCCTCGCATGAGGTCAGTAATGACAGAGCTATTTTACTAAGGTTTTCAATATTTTGCAAATGAATAAAAAACAAAGACCGTATACTTCAACAGAAATATGGTAACAAAAAGGGTTAAACGTTACAGACATTAATTTGAGGCGCAGACGACTAAAAACGTCTGGTCGATTTACATATAAACCTTCCTCTCTCTCTCTTTCTCTACCTAGCAGACGATAAAACGA